>NW_010403330.1:0-1481 GCF_000710305.1 Buceros rhinoceros silvestris
ACAGACTTCTTGCCCCGTCACTAGTATCTGAACAGCTCCAGAAAGGTCTCCAGGCACCATCACCCCCGCTCCACCATTGCTCACGATCCACGACTCAGTCTGAGGGAGTCTGACCCGGTATGATCACTCCTCTGGGAAAACAGAGCACAAATTAAAAAACCAGCCAAGTCCAGTTTAAAAACCAAAACACACGCACACCTCGAGCAACTCAAACCTACTTCTTTACAAGAGAAAAAGTCGTAGCGACAGTGCTTCCACCATTGCCACGTACCAGCCTAACTGGGGGCGGGTGTAGGAATCAAACAACTTCAGCCGGTAATAAAGGATTTATGTTGAAAGAAAACCACCCTAAAACCATCACAGCAGCTCCTAGCGGTCCTGCGGGATGCCCGCCTGCTGCCGGGGGGACTCTCAGGTGGCGTTTGGAAAACCCGAAGTTCCAGCGGTATGTTTTGAAGGCTGCTGTTCCCATTCCAGCCCCGCAGTTCCCCACAGGTGTGCGGTTTGGGATGGCTGCGGTGGAGCCGACCACAGCCCAAGTGACAATCACTGCTGCTCACTTTGTTCAGGTGATCGGAGTTTCAGCGCCAACCCCGGACCTCGCATCGCTATCAGGTATCCTCCGAAACGTGCCAGTGCACAATGAGAGACCGGTATCGGCATCAGACAGCGACGTGCCCCACACTGAGATGAAGCAATGAACAGCAAAAGCCACCAGCAGATTCTCCTGGAGCTAAAGCTCACGAGCTATCGCTAAATTCACTTTTCCCCACGCACACGATGTGTATTGAGCCCAGGCTCAAGCTGTACGCCAGCACCGCACTGCGGTTGGACCCAGGGGCTTCCGGTCCCTCCAACAGCCTCACTCGGCACCAGGCGCCTTCAGTTCCACCCTGACACTGCGGGAAAGCCTCAGAGCTGCAAGGAGCGAAGGAATCCGTATTTTCAATGCGGAAGGTAGTGCTATGGTTTCTAAAACTAACACTGAGGGTGCTAGCTTGCCAGCTCCTTCCAAAAAAGATGTATTTGCATTCTGGCAGGTAAAATTCCATTAAATAATTTTAAAAATTCAATACACACTTGGCCAGTTACAATGTTGATTTTGCCAGAAGCGGGAACCAAACTAAAAATACGCTGCTGAAATGAATGATCCTGGATGTATTATGATTTTTTGTTACAACCCTGTTCTTTTTCTTGTGCCATTCACAGCTTTGCCGAACGCTCGCTCCCCCTGGAAAGGTTTTTCCTTTTCTGATCTGTCACCTTCTCCTCCACGCTGTCTTACGTTTCCTGCCTGCCAGCACAGACGTCAGAAGCTCAGAGATGAACCTAATGACAGAAGGAGACAGGCAGGATCTTCGGTTCCAGCGAGCCCGGTCCCTTTCAGCGAGGTACGAACACGTGAGATTGCACCGATACATTCGCCAGGCGGGTTGGAGAGATGGACGCGGTACGAGAGCTGGCAGGACGTGTTCCAGAGC
>NW_010403331.1:0-9345 GCF_000710305.1 Buceros rhinoceros silvestris
GACCGCTCGGGAAGTCTGCGGCGCCGGTCTCCAGCTTCAGGCTGTCTAATGGCGTTTTGATTCGAAGCCAGGTGTTCTGTCGGTCGAAATGACAGTGTTTTCGAGTCAGAGGGTACTTTTTAATTTATTTATTTATTTGTTTATTAAGCTGCTTTACAATGTGTATGGGTGTTTTGATAGATCCTCCCGGTGTCCCCGGCTGGATCACTGGAAATCTTCCTGCCGGACTAAGAGCTGGCTAGGCAAAACCAGCCCCTTCTTTCGGGATTTCATATGTTACTTATTAATAACATGAATAACGTGTATTGTTTTCAAGTATTATAACCAGTATTGTTTTCAGATAGCCCGTGTTTGCTTGAATTTCCCCCATCTGCCTTCACCGGCATTGCTGAAGTTTTTTTGCAATGTAGTTGCTCTTTCATCTGTGTCATGAGATCCCTGGAGGAGCGGTGCTGGGCTGCTGGTGGGGATGACTAGTCAGCTGAGTGGGGATTAATTTCCTGAAAGCCCTCAGGGTTTTCCCTCAGAACTTCGTGTTTGCTTCAGCAGTTTACGTCCTTGTGTTCCCAGTGTAGACAAAACAATCTTTATTCTTTTGCTTTGGTTTCTCTATGTAGTAAAAAGCCAGTGAATGCCAAAATGCCTAGCCAACAGGGAGCGTTCAACTGTTGTTACGTTTTTGGGCTCTTTCTTTCTTACACCTTGAGTGTAACAGGATTGGCCGTGTTGTCACTTTAATTGAAATGTATGATGGTAGGATCAATACGTGTGTTTAGAAAGGGTGGTGGTGTTTTATGATCAATAAATGGAGTGGGGGGGGTGTGTGCTAACTAGAGCTGACGTATCAAGGTGTGCCCTGATAGCCACAGAGGCCATGAAGTAGTTTTTCTTCCACGTTGTGCCTTGCTTGTTTGGCTAGTTCTATTAGTGTGGCATTGTGTGTGCTTCATTACTGCGGGGAACATTCGATATTGGTTTCTGCCAGAATCAAGATACCAGATTCGATCGGACTAATAATCCAATTCAATATGTCTCAAATGAAAAAAAAGATTTTAGGCAGAAAAACTGACTGTCAAGCGAATCATCTCCGTACATGTCTAGGGGGGTTCTGAAATTGGAAGAAGTGGAGAGGGAAAAATATGACAGGCTTTTGATAATGTGACTGGAGGTCTAAGAGGGAGAAATGTGCTGCCCTCTGCACCTGGAGGCTTCACTTACCCTTAATAGCTAGTATTACTTGTATTAAATGTAATATAAGGTTTCAGTTAAACTTGTGTCAGTGATATTTTTTTTCCATCTGAAAAAAACCCAAACCTCTAAATCTGGTTGCAAAGGCTTTACTGTTTTGTACTAGTTCAGAGTTTCTGCAAAGTTAATTATTTAAAAGACCGCCACTGATGTTTAGCACATGTGAAGTTTTATTCACGAGTAGGGCTACCGAGGTTGTAAGTAAGGTTATAAATGAGCGTGTGTTTCCAAAATCAGATCTTAGCGTATAGTGACTCAGTAGCGTGTGGTTAAAATTTATTCTCTGCTTTTGATGGAGACAAATTTGTTATCTCATTCCTTGCCTGAAACTGGAAGGCTTAAAGATCACAAATGTAGTTGTTTTTTTGCTTTGCAATGAATAGTGTAAAGCTGCGAAGCCGCTACAGGCTATTGATGCTTGAATCCTTTACACTGCTGAAACTAAAAACAAGTATCTTGATTTTGCCAAGCTTTGGGATCATGTTAAAGTCCTTGGGCTGGAGTCACAGTGGGCCGTGATCAGGGAGAAAAGGAGATGAATCTTGTATTGATTTAAATGCTCCTCCCAGCCAGACTTTGCGTCGTGTTAGAGGCTGCAATGTAAAGTGATGCTTGGACACCTTCCTCTATTCTTCACCCCTTTGGCATGGGACCTAGCTCCAAGCTAACTCTTTTCGTCACCCAGAGCTCTCCCAGTGCTGCCGAGCCCATGCAGGGGGTGAGGCTGCCCTGACATTCTGCCAAGGAGGAAGGAGGATACTGGCAACGAAGAACTGCAGAGCAGCATGGCTTCGCTTCTGTGCTGTTGGAGCAGAAGGCTGGATGGCAGAGCTGCTGCTCCAGGCAGTGTCGCAGAGAGGGGATGGGTAAATGCAGACCAGGCAATGGTGGCCTAAGACCAAACAGCAGGTTGTGAGGAGGGGCACAGGACTTTATATCATGGTTATGGTAGTGCTGGTAACTTTGGTAACCAACCAAAGTTGGTGCCTAGTAACTTTGCCAGTGGGTGTGTAAGTGTTGAAAGCTACTGTGCCAGTATGAGGAATGAGCATTTGTGAAAGAATTCAGCACTACTGAGCTTGCTTTAATGCTCAATTGCATTTTTAGAATATTTCCTTTTTTAATCTCCGTTCTTGGAAGGAAGCTACTACGAAAGAATTTCATTTTTCAGGTCATTTAAGGCACACTGTTTGGCTTTCATTCCAATTCTGATTTGTCATATAGCAGATAAACACAGCACAGAACTGAGTTTCACAATGGCAGTTCTGAAATACTTGTTCTGACGATATAAAAATAGAGCAGCTGTGTGAAGTCAAATTTATTTTCAAAAGAGGAAACTTCAGTGCACTCAATCCAGTTTTGCAAAGTGCTTGCAGCCGAAGTGTTTCTGAACATTTCCAGTTTTATAATACAGTGTGCTTCCTAATCGTATCGGATATCCAGACTGGCTACCAGGTCAGTGCCAGCTGTCATTACCCCCATTAATTCTCATTCATTCGCATGCCGATCTACTTAATAATGATGTGAAAGGTGAAAAAGATCTATTGAATTGAAGACTGTGATGTATTTGTCTCTTACTTCATGGATATGTTATCATGCATCCTACTTCTGATGGATTATGTGCTTTACACCTGTCTGTATAGGTGTACTTTTCCAGTTCCAGATTTAAACTAGAGGTGGCACACAATATGAATTGTGTGCACTGTTCTTACTTATTTCTTTAAATAATCTGATGGAATTCCTTTGCTCTATCTTTTATTATTTTGACTGCCTTGAGATTATAAGTACTGTAAGAAATTGAATCAAAGATTATTTAGGGGTTTTCACTATCCTTCACCACAGTTCTCTTTGTATTAATTTTGTTTCTCCTGAAAGCTTTCGAACAGTCAAACTCTTAAAGAACCCCACGTTTTTCACAGCTTTCTTGAAGTCCATCTGGACTGCATTAAATGTTGCAGAGAAAGGACTGTTGCCTCATCTCGCCTCTTGTGCTAGTCTTCTTTGTGTTAGATTGTAGTTGTTCTGCTGGTCCCACTGTGTTTCCAAATTGTGGGGGTTTTTTTAGGGACCAGGTAAATGTTATCCCTGCAACTTCATTGCAAAGAGAGGCTGGGCAAGCGCCTCGTGAGAGCTGAGAGTCACGTAGCTGTGGTCTGATTAGCAGGTATTGAAACCGTAGTGGGATCTGACTTGCACTCAAAGCGCCACAGCTCCTTCTTGAAATTTCAGTGTCAACTTCTCGTTCTGTGCGTGAAGAGGGTCTTTTTTCTATTTTTTTCCTAATGGCACTTTGCTCTGTGCAGTGGGTGAGCAAAAACCTATCCTGTAAATTTGCACTGAAGTTTTACAGTCAGTGTGAATTTTGGGTCTAACAATCTTCACTGCAAAACGTAAACTCAGATTTCCATGCAATTAGCGAGAGGCGATCTTTCCTTCTATTTCTTCCAGCTATTAAGAAGGATGAAGAAGGATATGTATCAAACACCTCAGGTGTGTCACAGACTCTTACAATTCATAGCTGGGTTTTTTGAAGGTGATGAACACACACATTAGCCAGCTCTGAACATCCAGCCGTTCTTCCTTAATTGTTGATAGGTTTTTATTTACTGAGTGTTAGAAGGAATGAAGAGGAAAGACTCAACTGCTGCTGTAATTTCATCGCTTCACATCTTGCTGTATTAGGTGATAAGGGCCTGGTTTCTGGAGCTATGCTCTTCCCCGGTCTGCTTTCTTAATTTTGTTGAAAGGAGGTTTACTGTCTCTCTCGATACAACTTTTAAAAATGTGATTCTTCCATGTTCAAATACCACAAAGCAAGCTCCAACTCAATTCTCCTCCTGTCCCCCTCTGCCCCTCTGCCCCTCTCCCCCTTAAATGGGTCTTCTGAGTTTACTTTTGAGCTCTTTATGAAAGCTGAAAAAAGGAAGGGTTGAGGTGCACTGGAGTATTTTGAGGTAGCAGCATCAAAATCTCTCCAGATCCCTCTAAGAGAAGTACTATTAGAGTACAAAATATTCCTGTTGTTAAATGATGAGTTGGGTAGATTTGGGTTGTTGTTGTTGCTGAATGCCTGCAAAATATAAAGGACAAGGAGCTGAAAGCCACAAGACAGGACTACTATAGTGATGTGCGTGTGTGCGGTATAGTGTGTGTGGTGGGGCGTGATGTATTTTTGACCAAAGACAAAGCAAACAAATATACCAGGTTTGCATTGACAGGTCCCTGCCTTTACAAATAAATGCTCTGGCACCTCTTTCCATACAAAATTAGCCCTCCTAAGAGAGACTACTTGGAGATAGTGGGGCCTGTACTATAAAAATAACCCAAAGGATGAGTATTAATTACAAGGTAGTTGTCCTGAGTGTAGCACAGTTAGTGTTTTGCAGCGAGGCTTTCCCTCGCTGTGTTTGTGAGTGGGCTGTGATGTCTGTGTACAAAGTGGCACTGAGTGGAAGAGGCTCACGAGGTCATTCCTCAGGATGTGCTCCTCTCCCAGGGCTGGCTGAACTGGAAACTGCTCCTTTAAAGGTGCTTTCTCTCTTCAGAGAAATGGTGGAAGCTTTTTTACCCAGGGTTGTCGATCGTAGCAATTGTGCATTCAGATCCTGGTGGTTTGGGGTAGAAGATCTGCTGGGAGAAACAGGGGTGGTGGCAATAGGTATCAGAAATGTTCCTTGCTTTTCATTCCCAAAGTATCAGTTAAATTTGGAAAGCAGAGGGTAAGCAAATAACTATTTTACTTGTTACTGTGCAGTAAATTAGTTGAGATTTGGAGTAGAAATGAGACGAAAACAAACCAGTGGACAAAAGAAAGCCCATGTGGAATTCCTGTATGTTTGGATGTTTGGGATTATTAAGGAAAAGATCTTTCTTTTCTTGTGGGCGTTGGGTTTTGGTTTTTTGTTTCTTTTCCCCCCCC
The DNA here is from genome assembly GCF_000710305.1 of Buceros rhinoceros silvestris. Lineage (NCBI taxonomy): Eukaryota > Metazoa > Chordata > Aves > Bucerotiformes > Bucerotidae > Buceros > Buceros rhinoceros. Next base: position 5,168 of record NW_010403331.1, read on the forward strand.
TCCTCTAACCAGAGTGCTGTGAGCTCTAGGGATAGTGTCTGGCAAGACAGATTTAAAAACTGTTACACCCTGCAGGGGTCTTTATTTTTGAGAAGGGCACTTATGGCTTGAAATCTATGAGAACGTGTTAGGTATTACATTGCCTCCACATCTTATTATCTTTGAAAACCTCTCACTTATTGCAGGTGAAGCAAGTCTGACCTGAAATGTTATCTGGTCATTTTCAAGTATAGCCGCATTTGAAAAGCGACACTGGTCCAATGGCGTACCCTTGCACATGTGCACCTCCAGTATGAATCAGGCATAGGTCTCTCACTTTTCTTCCTGGCTGTAAAATACAGATTTAATCATAATTTCTGTAAATAAGTGAAGGAAATTGGTGCTTCTATTTCTGCCCAGATTAGGGCTTGAGATCAGATCTTCAAAGAACAGGAGGCAGCACTCAGCTGCCCCAGAAAAAGGAAGTGTTTTTTCCTGCCGTTGATGGGACTGTCATACGTCTTGCTGCTTTTCAGCCTGGATGTGCTATGTAGATCTGAGCTTGTGAAGCAAATGCAGTACGTGTTCTACAGATACCAGACTGCTGTTAAAATCAAAAGTTTTACATTCTAACATGTATCTGTTAGCTCGGTGTCCTTCAAAGCAGTTGAAATAGCCCAGGACTAAAATAGATTTTATTTGGAATTTTTTGCACATGAACTTCCTTAGTTTTAAAAAAAGTTAGCTGACTATCTGTCTCCTTTTCTCTGCCTGTGCCTACATTGCAGCCACCCATGTGATTGGATTGAAGCGTTAAAGAACCGAGCGAGTAGAAACCAACTAACTCTATTTGGTAACAGTCTAGTTGCGGTGACAGGGACCTCCGCGCGAGTGATCTACTGTGCTTTTCCGGGTGACTCCGCACCACGCAGCGAGCTCCACTACTGCTGGCAGCACCTGAGGTAGCTCGAGCACGTCTACCTCAACCGCGCGTTTTGGTTTTGCTGTGTCAGCAGCTGTGTGCTCTGCGCAGCAAAAGCTGCAGCAGCCCAAAACCTCCCAAGAGCCTTACCAAGGAACGTGGTAAACCTCTCCCCGCGGGGTGAAAGTTTGGCACGGAACCTGCTGCTGCCTGTGCACCCAGCCCTTTCTCCAGGCTTCCTCCCGGAGCGGCTGACCAGCGGGCTTTCGGCCACACTCATCTGAGAGCAGTCACGTAGCAAAGTCAGCTGTCATGCCTTCAGAAAACCGTGTGCCAGAGTCAACATTTGCTCCCCCTTTTGCCAAAGGATGATAAAATAAAACATTTTTTTTTCCCCTCTTCTCTCCGAGTTCTCCCCTCGTTCTTCCTTTTGCCTGTCTCTCCTTCTGCTCTTACTGCCTTTTTATTTCTAAGAGAATTTTATGGTGAGAGTGTCCAGGAACAGATGTTTTAGAGTTTGGTTTGGGTTTTGAAAGAGTCCTCCTCGAATAGATGAAATCGGTGGGGGTATGGCAGAGAGGGAATTTGAGGAAAATCAGCTAATAGGAAAAAAATCTTATTCGAGTGAAAATTATGATTCACTAGATACAATTAATGTATCATAATTAAAAGGCTTTTCTGAAGGGAATCTGTTCAGACAGTAATTGCACTCTACAATTTTTTTTCCCCTCAGCACTGCTTACTAATAATTTGAAATTGTGAAAACCAAATTACTTGTGGATTTTGTACTCCTTGCTCAGCTTGTGAGTACTAAAATTAGCTGTATTTTATTTAGCTCTATGGTTGGCTTATTTTTGTATCTACTTACTAGGAAAAACTGCTGTTAAGATAGACTGCATGTGTTTAGGGAGAATGCTCGTCTCAAAGTTGTTGCTAGTCTGGTTTTGTTTTAAAAGAGGAAAGAGATTAACGCTGCAGTAAGACACGGAAAGCTTCTCCTCCTCAAAGACACAAATTAACTCGTTCCTAGGGAACTGAAACTGCGTGATAGCGCTACTTTTTCGCACTGACGGTTTTGTTTTAAGGAGAAACAGAGGACAGCTCAAGAACCGAGAGTCACCTGAGGGAGGGAGCCTAAGCCTTCTTGCGTTAAAGGCCAGCTCCTGCCATTTGTCAGGAAAAAAGCAATCAGATCCCTTTGGCGGCTGTCTCTCAGATAATTCCTTTGTATTTGTTTGTGGCTCTGCCTGTGAGAATGGTCAGTAAAAAAAGCGCCTCGGAGCCCGCCGTGGCGCTGCAGCTTACGCTCAGGCTTACGTCAAGGCCTGGTGTGAGAATTTTCTCCCCAGTCTGGGCTCTTGCCGTTTCTTTCTTTACTACCCTAGGAAGCTTCATACCAGAGAAGGTCAGCCACCTGGGGCTTCTGCCGAAACAAAAGGCTTACCTGCTAAGCTGTCGTATGGAAGGTGGGGTCCTGCATGTCCCCGCTTGAAAATTTTATTGTGGCATTAGGGAAGAAAAGAATACATCAGGTCAAGAGGTGGCAAATTTTGAGGATAGCCTTTGGCAGCAATAGTTTTGGCATAGAAAGTAATACACTAGGGTGTCCATGAACTGCAGGCTTCGGATCGATTTTCAAAATTGCAAAATCTCGTGGAAGGTTTTTTTTTTCTCTCTTTTTTTTCTGCCTAATCGGACGCTTTACTTCACAGATTTCATTATACCTGTTGATACAGAAAATTTGACTGCCACTGTTTGCGAGATGAGAAATTAACAGTTGTTGTAGCTTGTTTTCCAGAGGGGGTGCACTATGCTAATTTAGAAGGTCTTCGGGGCAATATTACCACGCTGCTTAAACGTGGTATGGATAGACCTATGCTTTCATTCACTAATACTGTCTAGTAGATGTCTGCCACGGGTAAGAGCGAAATGTGAGGCGTGTCAGAAAATGATTCATCAGTCCTACTGATACTTTTCTGTGACTGAAGAGATTTTTATTTAATTCATTCGTTTTTCTTCTCGGTGACTCTGAGGTTGCAAGTCAGACAGAGGAGTCCAAAGGTGGTCACACTATGCAGAAGTCTGAGAAGCGCTGTAGCAAGGTAACATCTGATGCAGTCACAGTGCTTCAGTTTATCTGTCACAGAATAATCTTCTCATTACTTCATGGATGCAGAGTCCTTCAGGGAATAACACAAACATTTCACACGATCCGAGGTGCCAGATTTTTGCATTTGGACTGCTGAGATAAATAATGTATGAAGGAGGAAAAAAAATTCAAAAAATTCCTCAGGAACTGTAGTTACAAATGCTGGTGCGTGTGCACCTGTTCCAGCTAAAGTTAACTTTCATTTCCACTCTGCTTGAGCCTTCAGATTAACCTTTTCGTGACAAGTGACCAAATACTAGTGATACTGCATGCATGTTTTTGTTCAGGTTTGGAAGCTTTCTCCACAGCAGGTGTGGACAACATTTGCTGTTGCTAATGGGCAAACTTCCGCAGTTCCAGTGGCCTGAGCATCATCCTCTCCAGCGTGTGGGTAGCAGTGTGGTTGTGCTTGCTGCCCTTTTTGTAGTGCATAAAATGTTGGAGCCCTGGGCTGCTGCAGGACCTGAGGTACCATTCAGCACATGACGGGTTGTAAACCCTGGCCAAAGCAGAAGATAGGTTAGTCCTACATACAGGACTACATACACCTACATACGGTGGAGAAGAGTAGTAGAAGACTGACTTCTGTGTGTTGTCTCAGTGGGTAGTAGCAAACCTAGTCAACCTAAGAGCATAAAAAAGTCTTTTAACTTCCTGCCCTGCAAACTCAACCAGGTATCTGAAAATAAAGCTGTGTTCCTGCATGCCTCTGTGTTCTCCTGTGTAATAAAGACTTCTATAGTGGAACTTGGTTAACAATTGTAATAATGTATGAGCCAAGGTGAAGCTAGTTCATTTCCCAGAGGTGCTGCCTCTACAGTATTAGCCAGAGTAAAGAGTAAAGTGTGCATGTTTGAGAAGGAGAGAAATAAATTATTCTGGGGGGGGGAAGGGGAGGGAGGGAGGAACGCTGCTGTTTTTTTAAAAAAAAAAAGAAAGAATTTTAAAACCCCTGTATCTTATTTCACTTGAATCAAATCTACTTTTTAAATTGCCTTGCAAATTTTAAAGTAAAAATGTTAGAATATATATGAATAAGAAAGATATTCTTATTTTTAATAAATCAAACATGTTGTGACATTGCTTAACAGCTTCCACCATCCCCTTCCCCCCCCCCCAATCCAAACC
>NW_010403331.1:9386-9866 GCF_000710305.1 Buceros rhinoceros silvestris
CCACCTACCCCCCACCCCCTCCCCCCCCCCCAATCCCAACCAGTCAGATAGTCCTTTCTGCTGTAACAGAGTAGAAAGCTGCTTTCTGTTTGTGCCTTTGAACACCCCTGTATAATTCCAAGAAATACCCATGATGACAAGCAAATTCTTCTCCTTGGTAATATCCTAAATAGGTCAGGTGGAATGGGGAGCGAAAGCCTTCTGCCTGTTGTATTCCCTTTATTAATTACCAGGGAAATAAAGACACTGCAGTTCCATCACCTTGTTTGTGCTCTGAGACCTGGGGCCACCTGCGTACGTTTCTGTGGCCACTTAAGATGGCACGGACCCTATGCCTGACCCTGTGCCTTTCAGCAGAGATGTGGCGCAGCTTTTCTAGCAGGGAATACAGTCAGAATAACCGAATTCCAGTCCTTGATGTAGCTGGACTTGCTGCTTTTTTTCCACCCCCCCCCCCGCACTTTTCTCTTCCCCCCCCTC
>NW_010403331.1:9951-14684 GCF_000710305.1 Buceros rhinoceros silvestris
GCAGCTTCCTGTTTTTTTCCCCCCCCCCCCCCCGATCTCTTCTCTCCCTCCCCTTGCCTGCAGCAGCAGATTCAGTCATGTCCCTTCGCGGTCCATATAGCAGCAACCCAGTGGGTATGCAAAAGTGTATGATCATGACTGTTTCTGAAAGGGAGGAACGGAGGTGGGAGCTGCTGTGGCAGATGGGGAAGAGGTAGTTTAAGGATGGGTAAATGCAGGGACCAATCTTTTCAGCTCGCCAGGCTGAAACATCTCAGTTTGGCAATATGAAATACTGTAGTAGCTCTCGTATGTTAAACAGAACTTGGCAGTGCTGCAAATCCAGTCCTGAAGAACAAGTTGTGGCATTTTTATAGCAGAGGTCATGCCTTGAAGTACAGGGAGTTCATAGTTGGTTTTTCAAGGTGTGTACTAATTTATTTATCTCTCCATATCCACCAATCTTGGCTAAGCCAGGGACTGCAGCGTGTGAACATAAGATTGTCGGGCGTTTCCTGGCCTCCAGGAGGGAGAGGCTGCTTTCACAGCCACCAGCTTGACTTAAGCAGCAAGGTGGGGGTTCCCATGTAATTGTGTCTGTTGACTTTCATGTTTTGGGAAGGTTGGTCGTTTCACCGCTGAAGGGTATGGATAAAGAAAGTGCAAGAAAAATAATGCTTATCCACTTCAGTTTTGTTGGTAGTTTTAATGGAACAGCTGGAAAATACCCTATAAGCGTTCAGTGTCTGTCTTGAAGAAAAGCACTAAAAAACCTTAAGTGAGCCCTTCCTGAAAGCAGGCAGTAAGTGCAGCTAGAAGGACGTTATAATGAGCGGCCCTGCTGTGTGGGTACCGCAGTGCTGCTGGGAACAGCCTGTTCTGGGCAGAACAGATAGACCTGATGTGTCAGGAGTGTCTTGCCTTCACCTCTCCTCCTAGCAGCTCTCCAGGCTTTGAAAAACCTTTGCTAACAAACACCCATCTCCAAAACTAACATCTTGACAGAGGAGGGGGGGGGAAAAGCCTGCAAAGAATTGTGTGGCTACAAGAGCGAGTTGTCGAGGGGAGGAAAGAGAAGAGATCAGACCCTGCGTGCAGCCTTCTCAAAACTCTGATTTTTCTTAGTGCTGTCCTGCAAACTTCCTTTTCTTCCTACCTGTCTCTGAAATGTAGCCTTTCTCAAAGTTAAATCACTGTCTTCAAAAGCTTCTTAAATATTGCAGGAACAGCTTTGGCACTCGGTTTCACGTCTCCAGTGCAATTTGAAATCCAGGGTCTTATTCAAGTTGAGATCTTTGGTGTGAGGGAAACCTTTTAATGGAGGTAGAAATACAGGAGCAAGACTGAATCTCTCCTGAGAGGCTTCTGCCCACTGCTGAAGGGATAGGGTACTGGGGTGCCTCTGACAAAAGGGATATTTAAAAAAACAACCAAACAAACAGTGCTCGTGAGGTTAGAGGCACCTCCTAATCTACGCTCAAGAACATTACGAAGGGGCTGCCTAAGCTGCACTGAAGTTTGAAACGTGGCTCTTGATTAATTCTGTTATTTCCAAATGACATGGTAAACACAGGCGGTGACTCACGGTGTGGAAGCCTGTACAGCATGAAGAAGGTTTAAAGATTAGTCAGTTCAAGCTGTCTTGAGTTTACTTAGTATAGCTTGGCTCTGTGAAAAGGTGTAAAACTGTTTTAGTCTTACAGATACTGCATTTGGAGGGTTGTTGCTTTCATTTCAAAACAACTTCTGAAGCTAGATAGAGAAGAACTAAGAAGGCCTTTTTTTCTCCAGACAGCAGTTTCTTTGAGGCTGATGCACAATACAGGTAAATAAGAGTGACCTGACGAAATAATTTGGGAGGTAATTTTGGAGAGCAAAAGCCTCAGAGAATTGAAATTCTGAGCTGCACGCAGCTTCTAATTGTAATCATTCGCTGGATATAATACATTAACATAGGCTGGCCGATTTAATTTCCTTTAAAAAACACCCAAAAACAAAGCAAAAGGCCCTCCTTGGATATCCTATTCTGAAAGGTAATGTATTAGCATGATGAATTCCTTCCTCCCTTTTTTTTACCTTTCATGAGACAACCCTCTAAAATTGCTTGACGTGGGACTATGTTTTGTAGAAGTACCATGCCCTAAGTCGTACTGGTGAACAGAATAGACATAGCAGACATTGAACCTAAGACGCCTGAGGTAGATGGTTTGTTGTTTTTCAGCGAGGTGGTTGTCTTTTTTTTTTTTACAGAGAAAGTTTAGCTTCAGGTCAGCTGAAATAATTTGATGGTGGTTTTCTTCAGGAATGAAGCGAGACAGGCTGTGGTTAAGCGCAAGGGCACCAGTGCATAGAGGCTTGCTCAGGGAGCTGTCTGGGGACAGCGAAACCCTTCTTCGCTGTCTGGTGGTGTCTCTATATCATGAAAGACAGTTGTGCAGCCCTTCACCCACCTCCGCTGACCTCCTGTTCTCCATGGACCTAGAAGCTGTCCCTCTCCTGAGGTCCTCCTACAGCGCCGATAGCTCCACGGGCTAGAAGCTGACGATGCCTGGTCATTACTCCAAAGAGTTCAAAGTCCTGCCAGGCAGTGCCCAGCAGGTCTGCTCTGTGGGACTATGCTTGGTGCTTTCACAGCAAGAAAGAGGTTTAGGTTGAGAAGGCAGCTATGAAATTGGTAATGACATTCATGAACATGTCTCCAAGAGTCAGGCTGGTAGTAAAGACCAGGTGTTTCTTCAGTTTCCTTTGAGCTGATTAATTATTGAATTAATGGCTGTCTCTCCAACTCCTTTGACCACTGTGTTCACTGGGGAGGGAGGGGTGAGCTCTGGATGAGACACTGATTTAGATGTGGCACAGACCTTAGATGTAGATAGTCTCTAAACTAAGGCTGCGTGGGCACTGGGATTCCTCTTGAGTCTCACAGTTAGATATGAGAATTGGTCCCAGTGGCATTCAGCTTACAGTCTCTCTGTCTTGTCAGTGCTGTGCTGTAATTAGTAGAAAATTGATTAATTTAATCCCTGTACACCTACCAACAGGTGGAAACCTGCTTTCGGATTTAACAAGAGCTCTGTGTGTACTTGAGTGCAAATAGCTGATGTCTCCTGCATTCATTCTTGAATTTTAGGGTGTGTTTGTGGTGGCTTTTTAATCCTCCATTTATCTAGGCACTCATTAATCTTTCACTTCAAGAACATGTTCAGTATAAATATAGAAAACATACAGATTTTCCTCAATCAAATCTGTGAGCACTTAGGCACCTTACTGCTGTGAGGCTGGCAGTCTAGCTGGTGTTAACGTGTTGCTAGCTATGTGGGGAAAGGATGATGAAGATACCACTCAGCTCACATGCAACCCCTTTTTTTGAGCGGCGTAGCTCCCAGGGGGTCTCTGTGGCAACCAGACGTCGGTTAAGTTCATCAAAGTTTTCCTCAGTCTTCTCAGAGCAGCTCAAACCTCGCAATGGTCACCTTTACAAGTGAGATTTTTCTAGACCTCTAAATGATCATTGATACTGAATTTTCTTTAACTAGTCCAAATTTTCCTTAAAAACCTGTACCTAGAGCAGGACGTGACTTCAGCTGTAGCTAGAGGGCTGCTTCACACACCTAGGTTCTTATCAGCTGTAGGGTGTGATATGGGAGAGGAACTTGTATCTGGAGCGAAAAAAGAGGAAAAAACGGTTAATCTTTTCTGAAAAGGCAATGAGACAAAATTGCTACGATTCACACAGCTCTAAGATAAGCAAGTAACAGCTCATGTTCAACAGCAAAGCATGTTCATATAGCATGAATAGGATGGATGTGTTGTATGATAAATCTAGACACAGCAAATAAATTTCAGCCTGAAAAATAAGATACCAGATGAGACATCCTGTGCAGCAAGAATGCTAATGTTTAGGGAACCAAAGGCATTGGCAGAAAGAAGAGCACAGAAACGAAGAGAAGATATTTTGGTTTATTACCGGGATTGATTGTCTGACTGTTTTTTTTTTTCTTTAAACCGTAACAGCCTTCCTTTATTGTCAAAGTGATAATATATATAAAGCACTTCCTGTAATATTTCTCTTCAGGATGACTATTCATCAGTCCCGGAGTCAGACACTCATATTTCAACTCACAATTTAGTTTCGCAAGTTTATTCCTCTAGAGCAATCAGTCATTTTAGCATTTGTGGTTTTAATACAAATCTCAACTACAGGAGCATGCAGTGCTCTTAAGCGTGCGTAGATTAGCTAATCCAGATAGAACTTTGTAATCTTCTGGTAAAGAAAGAGGTTATTGCTTTTCTGAGAGAGAAAAAAACCCAAGTATTCCTCCCAGTCTAGCAGTGCAGGTCATGAAAAGATTGCAGGCAAAAGACTCTTGGTCTTCTCCTGGACCCATGTCCGGTGATAGCTGAGTGTTTTAGGTGGCTGGGGGAGAAAGTGAGTGTAAAGGTAGTGGAGAAATGGGGCCAAATCCCAAGTCCTGACACCAGCTGGGAGTGTGGTGAGGAGAATGACAGCAAATGCCAGACACGTTCTGGAGGCTTGATCTGCTGCTGCCTGAAGAGCCTCCATTTGCCACTTGTTCTCCTGCTTTCTTCACAACCTACAAACACACCACAGCTTCTGTGAGTAGTGATGGCAGGCATTATCTTTGGTGATGAACTTCATCTCCTAGTCTGGCCAAGTTTTCATGCTACATAAATCACCTTCCTCTGAGTCCCCACTGTGGCGTTGCAGTAAGAACATGGACTCCACCTGCTGA
>NW_010403331.1:14783-20168 GCF_000710305.1 Buceros rhinoceros silvestris
ATTAGAAAATCCTTAATCTCTGTTCCATTTTTCTTTCTCACACCACCTCTCTTATCTTAGCTGCATGGTTAAACCCTTCTTATGACTATGGGAGGATTTCTTTTGGAGGTAGTAGCAGGTAGGTCTGTTTTCTCTGGTGAGGTGACCTCCCTCAGGGCACCACAAGAAATACTCCTCCCAGCTTCAGCATAACACATGGGCCTGCCCCCTTCCTCCTCCTCCTCCTCAAAGGTGAAGTGTGATACTGTCCAAGCTGCAAGGGAGTTTCTCCATTGTCACCAGTGGCCATTGTCAGCCAAAAAGCTGATTTGTCTGTATTCCTCTACTCGGCACTGGTGTGTCCATTCTGGGCTCGGCGGGCATCTCATCGGTGTACGTAAACCTGTGAAGGGAAGATGTAAAAAGGGCACAGCCAGGCTCTTTTCAGAGGTGGCCAGGGACAAGATCAGAGGCAATCGGCACAAATGGAAACACAGGAGGTTCCTTCTGAACATAAGGAAAAACACTTCTTTACTGTGAGGGTGACCAACCACTGACACACGTTGCCCAGGGAGGTTGTGGAGTCTCCATCCTTGGAGAAAGACTCAGAAGCTGTCCGGACATGGTTCTGGGCGGCTGGCTTTAGGTGACTCTGTGTGAGCAGGGGGTCGGACCAGATGACCTCCAGAGGTCCTTTCCAACCTCAACCGTTCTGTGAAGTCCTGCAGAGCAAGGAGGACTGGGCTTATGAAAAATGGGAGAGTCCCATTCCTGACCCAGCGTTCGGAGACAGTGTGCTGGTCTGTTGTTCAGACCGACAAACTTAACCCTTTTTTTTTAATTTCAATCTTACCTCTTCAGCAAGATACTGATTATTCTGCAAGCAGAAATAATTGTGTCTTTGTGGAGGCTTTTTCAGTTTATGTCTAACTTTGCAAGCCTCTACATCTAGACACGCTTCCAAAGATTCTCCCAACTCATCTTTTAATTAGGTTTTATTTCTCAGTCTTAAGAGGAACGCATCTATATTGCAGCCTACATTGCTATATCTAATCTTATGTATTTATTGGAAAGTAGGCTGTAAGTTCTAATTCCAAGTAACACAGAATAAAGTGTACAGTAACTCTGTGCTTAAAAAGCTACTGTATATTGTAACATTATTAATTTGTAGAAACAAATTGCTGAAATAACCAGACTGACAGTCCGTGCCAATAATAGCACGTAATAGCTGTGGGCAAACATAGCGTATAGTTGCTAGTGTGTTTTCTTTTTCATGTGGTGGTTGTAAGCAATTCTCGACAGATGGGCTGATAATCTAATTAGGAATCGTTGTGTTAAATGAGGCAGTATTTAAATTGGCAACTAATTTTCCTATCTGTTAACCAGCTTGAAAAAGAAGAGCTATTACCCAAATGATTTCTAGCTGCTAATCTCTGAGCAGAAATGTAGCATTTTGCACCATTTTTGAAGCACTGTCTAGTAAAGTTTTTTTCTGTAAGGTTTTGGGACAAAATAAGAAAGAGAGGGAGTTAAGAGATGATACAAGTTCAGGGAGGTTTAGATGGGGTGGACTTCTACTAAGCCAGTACATCGTGATGTGTGGTAACAGCTCCTGAGCCGGTAATGGGATGCTTCCTATTTATAGTCTCTACATGTGGACAAAAAAAAAAACGCTCTTACTTTTTGATAGTTCACTGTGTGGCATACTCCATCAAGCAGAGTAGGACTGTAAGCCCTATTTTAAGTGTGTGCGTGGGAGAAATCATGAAAGCACAGCAGGACGGGATTTTGAACAGCATATGAATGTTACTAGTGTGGAATGGTCGGTCTCTCTGCTGGGGACGGGAGAGAAGGGAAAAGAAAGGGGCACCTTTGGGTCCAGCGAAGATGCCAGAGAAGGCATGATAACTTGTAATTTTCGTTTTTATTGCGAACCCTTACAGAACCAGCTTCGTTGGACTGCTGGCTTGTGTGGTGGAACTTAGCAATTGCCTATTATTAAGACTTTGACTGAACCCCAGAGTGAATGCAAGGCTGAATGAGTGATTATTATGTTTATGGCTCTATCTGTGCAAGTATTATTCCTTTTTTTTTTTCCTTCCACTACTGCTTCAGCTGAAGCAGAGATGAAGAGCCAAATATGTTTTTGCAGGCTGGTTTCTTCTGTCCAGTGGTGAAACTTTATTGCTTGACCTAAAAGGATCAGACCTGTTAACTTGAAAAAAACCGCAGTGGATTTTTCTATGAGCCAGTCTTTTAATGGGGATGAAGATTATCACTAGCTCAGTGTGGGTTACCCAGGAAATCACACCAAAAGCAGCAGCACGACAGGATTGCGTGCAAGCCCCAGGATTCCCACCTGGAAAAGGCCGTGTATGCTAAACCATGCAGAGAGCTGCTTCAGAGAAATGCATTATGCACTGGTAGCCCATGGGATTTGTTTTGTGTATTTTTCCGAAAGTTGCCAAAAACTTCTGACCTCAAACTAAGACAGGAAAGCAAAACTTAAATTTAAGATGTAGATCGGAACAGAGGCAGTATCTGTCCCTTCTAGAGAATGCTAGCAACCTCTCTGCGACAAAAATGGAAAGATTGCTACAGTTTATCACTTTTGCTTGAAGATGTGAGGGAAGTCACTGGGTGAGTGCATGGCGGGGTACCTGCAAATTGCTGTTCACCAGGCAGTTAAATGAGGCATAGATAACGACGGGTGTTGGTGACGCCACGTTGACGCCACTTGCCCAGAGATGGGGAAGGTGCCTGAACTACTGACAGAAGCTGAACTACAGAAGCTTTGCTGAATGGAAAAAATATGACAGATCATTAGGCACATTTTTTTCTGACACCCAAATGCAACAATATTGAGCAGTGGAAAGCTTAAAAATATTAAAGACAGTGGTAAGTTACATTACTGAAGCAGGATAGCATACAGTAAGTGCGATTTGATGTTAGCGCTAAATCGAGCACTGGAAAGTTCGAGGGATGCTTGAGGTATTGACTATGTGTTTGAATTCCAATTGAAGTAAATCGTTGCAACTGGGTTTTTTCAATGTCTCTACCCCTTCAGAGTAGAAAAAATAAAAAAATGCATGGCCTAAGGTGACTTCTGCTTTCAGTGTTGATGACTTTCAGTAAACAGGTTTGGATTCGGTTCTATTTATAAGCACGACTTAATGGCATAGAGATAGTGTGTGTCAGGTTTTCCTCTGTAAGTTTGTCATGGCAGAGATGGATGTTGCTGTGTTGCTTACTTATAGCTAGGGGTCTGTATGTAACTCTTATTAATAATAACAATGCCATTTCCATATAGGAAATGCATCCAGCAAAATAATCACCAGCTAGAAGACTAGGTGCAGATTTTATGTCCCACCACTGTGGCAAAGGTGACCTTCAGGAGGAAAAAATGGCGTTTTGCATTTGCTGTCTGCTTTCTGCTATATCGGTCTGAAACGGAACTTGGAAACCACAATAAAGAAAACACCCAAGGCTTTCCTTTCCTTCTGTGCCTCCAAAAGCAAAAGGAAAGTAATTTTTCACTGTTTTTAATGCTAAGCGCGTGATCAGTCAGCAGTCTTCGGGCAGTTTTTCCTTCATAGCCTCGTTCAGCCGTGTCCCTCTGACCTTGGCTTTCGCAAAGTCCAACTTCATCTGACAACCTCTGACAAAACAGGGTAATCACTAAATCATCAGCTCGTGGTGTCAGGAAGTGAATCACTCAAGACGGCCTTAATAAAGCCAAGGAACCTGCTGCACCAGCTCGTGAGAGCTCTCGTTCACCATCTCTGGGGCTTCACGAGGAGGCAGCTGGCGGGCACAGTACCACTGCTAATGGCTGTGCTTTGGCAGCAGGGTCTGCTGTCCCTGAGACGGAAGGGTGAAGGCACAGAGAGGTATGACCGTTCCCCTGCTGTCACAGCACATAGTGCAGTGAATAAAACTGAGGTGCCATTGATTTCAGTTTTCGTTAGTAAGATGGGTGGTGAAATGCAGAGGCTGGGGCGTGAGCACACAATCTTTCGGGAGAGGGCAGGGCTGAGCTCTGGAGATGGGGCAGGACGGGCAGCCCTAGTCCATAGTTCCTTCATTTCTGACCCTGTGACTCACCAGAGCTTGCCTGAAGCTCCCCCAGTAGCACCATTAAACCAGCAACAGGCATTGTGGAATAAAGTAGGCTCCAGTAGTGACAACATGAAAGTGGTTCTTAATGAGACGTGAAGGCACTAAAGAAAATTCAGACCCAAAGGGTAGCCAGGACAGAAAGAGAACTCAGTAAGTTATACCCACCCCAAAATGAGCTGCTGATCACTGGCGCTATTGTGAGGACTACAATAAATCAGTGTCTGCCCTGGCCGCCTGCATCTCATTACGCATAAACATGCGGATAGAGAATGTCAGCCTCAATGGCGATCTGTCATGGGAATGCTGCTGTGTCCGAGTGGGCTGGCACTTGCACGGTTAGCCGGCTTTGTATACTTTTTTCCCCTTTTTTGAGGGGGATATCTATTTTCTTTTGGAAATGTTGATTTGCTCTGTACTGTGGGTAGTAAACTTGCCCTTTTCTTCAGTGATTTGTGAATTCTGTGATGATAATATTGTATTTAAAGTGTGGGGGTAAAATATCTTTCATATATGTCATATTTAGTGATTGGGGTTTTGTTTGGTTCTGTTTATTGTTGGTTTTTTTTCCCAAGTCCTCTTCCGTGTATGGTGTCATGCATATTACTGAAGCTAGGGCAACACCTACGTGTATTTATGCGGCTGATGTATAATGCCCATTACTCAACCATCACAAACTGCCTCGGGAAGGCTAATTAATTTACGCCCTGCAGCACTCCTTTGAGGCAACTTTTGAGGCAACACATTGTAGCTGCTCTTTGTTATTTATTTTTAATATGATTTCTGTCCCAGAGAGGGGGGAAAAATGAATAGTCCTTACTTGGTTAGGTAGTTGAAAAAATGTTAGGCTTTTGATATCGTTGAAATAAAGTATGTAGCAAACTTGGGTTTTATGGCAAGCCATGCCTCAGAGATTCTTATTTTGTTTTAAAGCCTTAGCTCCTGAAGCCAGGTGTACTTGTAGATGTCCTTTTGTTTTTAAATGTGTCTAGTTTGCATGGTTGTGAAATAAATTTTAATGAACTGTCTCCGTTTAATCTAAAATCTTGGATGCAGTAAGGCACTTGATGAAGGTTGTGAGTTTGTATCTTTTTAATCTTGAAATTTTTGCACGATTTGGACTGGAAATACTAATTGATAGAGTGTGTGTGCAATTCAGAAGAGAGTGCCATGGGTTACTAGTTATTTTTGTGTTCGTGCTTTGATTTCAGAGCTCCTCAGTCCAATACTATATTAACTAGGTTAAATAAGGGTAACCTTCTCCTCCCTTTCCCTACACGAGCAAACCAA
>NW_010403331.1:20254-32933 GCF_000710305.1 Buceros rhinoceros silvestris
AGATGTTTTTGAACACCAGCTCACGGTTTTTTTGTCTGTGCTTGGTCTTATGCTTATTAAAGAAAGATTCTGCATATCCTCCCCAAATGCTTCATCCCACTTTCTGTTTCTTTTCTGAGCTCAGCCCCGTGTCTCCACTTCCTTTGTCAATACTGGGCTCGTTTCCCCTGCCGTTCTTTCCTACCATTCCCACATCCATTCTCAGTGTTAGATCTCCAGCTATCTGATGTCTTAGGGAATGGTAAGGACTACAAGAGCTGCTGCTTCAAGCTGGTTTTAAACTACAGTCAACTCAGCCCTCATGTCTCTCTCCCTTCTACAGGAAAATTCTTAATTCCTTATTATTCTTTTGAGGAGCAGGTGTCCCCTACTGCCTAGGGTGTAATTTCACAATAGTTTTAAGCCAATCTGACACCACACTGTCACCAAACGGGGCAATCACTCTGTTCTGGTATCTGCTCCTACCATCTCTTTCCAAGGAGCTGTCTGATATGGCAGGTTGCTATTTTTTTATTTTTTTAGCTGTAGGTGAGGAACCTGATCTGATCATGGGCCGTCACAGCCCCGCGAGCATGACCGCTTATGCCAAGAAGCCCTGGGAAGCCTTCAGCCAAGAGAAGAAGCGTGACCGTTGCTTTTGGTAGCAGTACAGTCCCTGACTGACTGAAATTATGATTTAATGACACTACATTTACTGTAGTTTCCAGATCAGTGAAAGAGGTGATCCTGCATACAGCCGCTTGCTTCCGTGCAAGCATGCAGATTACCTTCTGCTTTGTGTTAACACGAGATGTGTTGCAGCCGTGGCAAACCAGCCTGGTTACCTCAGCCACATGGGGAAAGGAGGCGTCTCATTTTGCCGTGTGGTTTTGTTAGGCAATTTTTGGCCTAAACCTCCTCCCAATTAACCAAACAAGTGCCTCACTCTTAGGCCATCTTTCAATTAACTTTTCCCAGAGTTTATAAATGTGCTGTCCTCCTGTTTAAAGGCGGTGAAGGTTTTGGTAAGTTGCTGCGGTTTGGGACAAGCTGAGGATGGCTCCTGTGCTCCCCAAACCATGAGGCAGCTCCTTGCTTCTGCTGATTTCTGCTCAGGCTTGCATTCAGTCCCGACCTTGAAACCTCGTAAGCTCTAAGGCAAACACCACTTTAAACAGTACACGATTCAGCCCGTGTCCTGGACAAGCCGGGTTGCCAAGACGCTTGGGCTGGGCCAAGAAGGAGTTTGAGATGGTCGTGAATTCATCTGCTGTGCGAATGTGGGCTTGATGGGTTTTCCTTTTCTGGGAACATGACTATTTTAGAGCACTTCAGCATGATCAGCTGTTCTGAAGGGGCTGCAGCAGCGTATCTTTCAGAGAAGTGATACTTGGTATTTATTTTTCAGGGCAACTTTCAACTTCATCTCAAAAATGAAGGTAGTTTAGACAAAAACTGTAACGATTTGTTTGTTTGTTTAGTTGGATATGAAAACCACCTCCCCTTTCTTCTGTTTTGGCAGTTAAATATCCTGGTTGACACTGGGAGCAGTAATTTTGCTGTAGCGGGTGTGCCTGATCCTGATGTCACCTCCTACTTCAATCCTGAGCTGTAAGTACCTGTTCTGCGCGCTGTGATGGGTTAGGACGTCTTGTACATTCTGGCTCCTCCATGCCAGAGAGGATGATAAGGCGGTTCGTGGGGCTCCTGTGACACCCCATAAGAGTGGGCTCTTTCTTGCCTGAAGCAAGGGAGGATTGGCCTTGCCTGAGGCAAAGTCCTGCCTGACACCATGAACAGTCCCACTGATGGCAGCGCCGATTAGAGCTGGAGAAAAGGGAAGAAGATTACGGGGTAAAAATCATTTGCAAAATCATGCCAATTTAAGCCAATTCCTTACACGGATACTCTTGGAAGGAACTAAAAGTTTCCCTTTACTTTCCCTTTGTTTAAAAACAAAAATTAAACCCCAGTAATTGTGTTTGTTACTTGATATCTCATCCAAAACCAAAAATAGTTAGTCAAAAACTAATTTGTTGTTTAGTTTGGCCAAGGCCCTCGATCAGTTGGCGATCTGGACAGACCCTGCTGAATCTGGTTGTTTACAAGATAGATACAACCCTGTTGGTTTTGTGCTTGTTGCGCACTAAATTTGCTGTGTTTAGCATGAGCTGACGTTAGTCACAGCCAAGCACAGCTTGAATCACTCTCCCTCCTTTCTTCCTTCCTTTTGGCCCTTGTCTAGTTTCAATTATTTCAGACCAGCTTCTGCAGAACATAGTATCTAGCTGTAGTGTATGGATAAAAGTACTTGGAGGACTGGAGGCTGGAGAGTACCACCGTTATCATTGTACCTTTATGTATTTGAAGGTGGGGTTTTGCACCTTCTTTCCATCAAGGTGCACTGGTGATGGAGGGAAAGTTGGTATTGCCATGCTGCATACTACAACAGCCTTACCTTCTGTTGCGTGTTCAGATGTTAGTGGGTATTTCACATCTTGTTACGATACGACACAGCTCTGGGAAGTCCAGAGTTTGTGCTTGAAAGCTGTTTCTGCAATACTGCAGAGTTTGGCATGCCAGCTGTCCTCTTCCATAGGTAATGGCTAGAGGAAACTTAATTGTAAGGAATTAAAAGCACGAGAATTCCTTCTGACTTTTCTCTTAAGTGACATTATTTTGTCTGGAAGGGCAAGGCCTCTCCTAAGAACCACAGACCATTAGAAACAGCCACAATGGCAGAGGTTTTTTGTTGAGAAAGTTTGTAAAATCGCTTGAAGACAACAGTCTCTTAGTGTTTTCAGTGTGGACAATGTTTGGAGAACGTTGATGGAAAGTGAATAATGAAACCTTGAAATTTAGGCCCTGCAGAGTTCAGGGTGCGTTGTAAAATGATTCAAACTCGAGGCATTACAGTGCAGAGCAGTTGCAATAGCAGGATCTGGTTCGGGTGGGATTGATGTAGTGTTGCAGTATTCTCAGAATAAAGTGCAGCTGTTAGCATATTTGAACCTGGCTACACCATGATTCTTCCATTTGAAATGCTCCAAATACCTTCGGATAAATGTCATCTGGGAGGGGTCCAAGCCTCGCTGAAATCAGTTGGATGTTTCAGGAATGTTGTTTGCGGTAGACCTCTGTAGGTCAGCTACTGCATATCCCAAATGAGGCAGGGCTGTCACCAGATCACGTTAGCCACGGCTGAGTCCAGCTCAGTCCTCGAACCTGCTGAGGGTGGAGAATCCATCATCTCTCTGGGCAGTGTGTTTCAGTGCTGTGCCACACTCTCCTGAGGAGGAAATATTTCCTAATGTCCAGCTTGAACATCACGAAGGTGTCATCCCTTGTGTTAGTGTTGGGCACTGCAGAGAAAGGTTTGGCTGTGTCATCAGTGGGAGTTGGTCTCTTCTACCATATGACAAGTGACAGGACAAGAGGAAACGGCCTTAAGTTGCTTCAGGGGAGATCTAGGTTAAATATCAGGGAAAAACTCTTTCCAGAGAGGGTTGTGAAGCACTGGAACAGGCTGCCCAGGGAGGTGGTGGAGTCCCCATCCCTGGAAGTGTTTAAAAGCCATGTGGATGTGGTGCTGAGGGACATGGTTTAGGGACCCTGGCAGTGCAGGGTGAAAGGTTGGACTCGATGATCTTAAAGGTCTCTTCCAACCAGATGATTCTATAACTTTGTAACTTGTCTTTCAAGTTGTAGGCTGCTGTGAGATCTCCCCTTAGCCTCTTGAAGACAAAACTGAAGGCCAGCTCCCCTCAGCCCCTCATCATAGGTCCTGTATTTGTAGACCCTGCCCTATCTGGCAGCCTGCTGCGAGTCCCTCTTCCTTTCTCCAGATCCCTTTTGAACTGAGTTCCCACAGCTGGCCTCAGTCTATTCCAGGTGTGGTCTTCCACAGTGCTGACCAGAAGGTAAGTGTGACTTCCCTGGGTATGTTGTCCATGGCTCTCCAAATGTGGCCTCGTGTGGAGCTTGCTGTATGCACAGGACACGTGTGCCGTTGGCACTTAGCCTGGTGTCCACCGTCAGCCCAAATCCTTTTCAGTCCTTTTCAGTTGCTTCCTAGGACTGGTCTGTCCTGATGCATGGAGTTGTTTCATCTCAGCTACAAAACTTTGTGCTTCTCCTTGTTGAATGCCATGAGGTTTCTGTTGGCTCAATCTTCCTGTTTTTCAAGGTTCCTTTGGATAAAGCTCTGACATTCAGCATGTCGACTGCTCCCCTTAACATAGTATCCGCTGCTGAGGGTACAGTCTGTCCGTGTTGTAGGTTCTTGGTGAAAATGTTGGAGAATTCTTCCTCCACTCACAATCCTTGAGGCACTATGTTTGTCATGAGCCTGATGTTGAGCCAATGGTTGCTGCCCTGTGGGGGCCTATCCCACCTTCAGCCTACACAGTGGTCTGTTCAGCCCCACATGGCCAGCTTCCAAATGGGAATGCCATGGGACGTGGTTGGCAAAAGCCTGACTGAGGTCGACCTGTGCTAGAGCCAATGCAGTCTCCTCATCTGCGTAGCCAGTCTTCTTGTTATAGAAGGCAGTGAGGTTGGTCAGATCTGGTAGTCCTGTAAAACTCCTCGTTGAGTGTCCGTGATTACCTTCTTGTCCTTCCTGTGCTTGGGAACAGAGAACAACCTCCTGGACTCAGAGACTTTTCCTGACTTGAGGTGAACCCTAGTCAACTGTAGTTCATTGGGCCCTGCTGCTCATCACTTTATGAGACTGGCCTTAAGATAGCCTTATCTCAGCAGTCAGGTCACCCTCCTGGGTGTCGTGATTTTGCATGGATGGTAGCCAGGGGCCTTGATAACACATCAGCTGGATCTGTAAAATTACCTAAGAGTGAACTTTACCCATGTGCAAGTGAGGCAAATAACCTCTGGGAACTTGTCTTCCACACTATGTGAAACACTTCAAAATTAGATGAAGAGGTTTCCTCTGGTCCGGTAATAATTCCTGCAGTTTTTCCATATATTTTCAGGAAGCGCTTCCATATGAAAGTCATAAACTGCAAATTGAAGACGAGGGGAAGAAAGATTTGTAATTTAAGTTAATGAGGCTGAGTTATAGATGTGTGCTTATTAGAATATTAATCCTGCGTTGGAGAAAAGCAGCGATGGGTCTGAATTTTCTAATTGCCTCGCTCTTAGTGTAATTTCATTCAAATTATCAAAATCTGAAATTAAATGCATGATTGTTTTCTGACTGAAATCGAGGAGGGTGAATAGGAAAGGCATTATCTTTGTTTCAAAGGACCCAGAGGGTGTGGTGTTCAGGAAGAGCCCTTCTGGAGCAGTTTTAGATCTAGCTTAATAAATGATGTTGTGTGTCATATAATCCATGTCATATAAGTCTACTGCTTAATTATGTGGGTCTTTCCGTACAAATGAAGCTGTTATCAGGAACTCGGTCACAATCTGGGCTTTTGAATGGCTCTGACAAAACTTGGCGGTGAAAGGTTCTGAGTCTGCTGTGATGATCATGCTGTATAAGCCACCGTGATGTGCAGGGTTTTGGGAAACGGCCTAATTTGTCCGACCTAAAAAGAAATCACGTTTCTTTACAGTGCTGTTCAAAATAACACGTAGTTTTTGTTGAGTACACTACTTATATTAAAAGAGCTACTTAAACAGATGTATCAAGGGATTTTCACACTTGAAATTAAATTATCAGTGATGGCTCTGTAGCAGTATGTGACAGAGTGACATACGCAGGGTGGTCAGGATTCAGCAACAGTATTCAATTTTATTTCAGTGTGAGTACCACTGCCTCACCATGTAAAGTTTCAAGAGCAAACTGCTCAAGAGTTGATCATTCCAAGACACAGGGAGGTATGAAAACCGTGGGCAAAAAATTGAGGTAATGCACCAAGTTACATATCAGCAAGCAGAAGTAAGCTGCTGCTTTGCAGCATCATCCCACAAGTTTGGTTGTATACACTGTACAGTCTGTGGTTTGGAGTAAATCATAAACTTGTTCCAGAACCTTTGCAAATTCAATAGGACTTCTTGGTTAAAAATCAATAATTTATGTTGGGTTTTCATGTTTGCTTTGTTTCAAAGTCATTGGCCCTGAATCACTTGTCTTTCACTATCTATCACGAGAGAGGGGATCAAAACTTCTGTTCAGATTTTTTTACTCATTGCTGTTTTCTGTTGCTTCTTTGCTCTTGCTGTCTGTGGAGACGCTGATTTGGAAAGCAAGAAAATCTGAAGTCCTGCTTTGTTGCAAAGCGGCATGGAATCGAGTAGGAATTGAGTAGGAATTGCATGTGCTTGGCAAGGCTGGAGCTTAGAGTGGATTTGCTGTTGACATGTCGAGCTTCTTTCAAATGAAGCATGACACGAGAGTTAATATTTTGGTTATGTTTTGTTCAGTGCCTCATGCTGGTAATGAGGAGTAACTCTGCGTGAGAAAATGAACTCACTGCTAGTTTTGTCATCTGAGGCTTGAGATCCATGTAAAGTTTGAGGACCATGTTTCTGTTTTTCTGCTTTAAAGAGAATGTAGTAACCAGGAGGGAGAGGGAGAGGGAGAAGGGAGTAGTGTCCCTACAGCTCCGTACTCCAGGAGGGCTTTCTCCTTGCCTCTGGCTAAAGTACACTCTGCCTTGCCAGAAGACTTGAATTTCTTATTTTCTCGTCACCATCAAAGTGGCTTGTTTGGAATTGTTTGTGTTGTGTTACTCGTTTTAAATCGCTTGGCCCATGATTTAGAGCAAGTCTCTAGTTCTGACCTTTAAAGAAGTTTTCTTTCTTTAGATCAGTGAAGTGGAAAAACGGGCTGATTACAGTCCAGAAGATGGAGCAGAAAGTGGTTTTGCAGAACAGAGTACAATTTACTGCCACGAGGATTGTGTGAGATCCCTTCCCGCACTGGGAAGTTTGCTCCTTGAAGGAAATAATAAGGCCTTCTCTTCCATATGACATTTATGTGCTTTACAAATGAGATGAGTATCTTCTTATCCATTTCTGCAGGTGAGGAAGCTCAGGCACAGAGGGCAGGGAGGTGCCTTGACCTGCCTTTTCACAGGGAAGTTCACCAGCCATGCTGGAAATCGAACCAAGTCTTCTGTGTCCTGGTCCGCAGCTTGATTCATCAGGCTGTTACCGCTTACAGAAGAGCTTCTATTCTAGTCATGCGGTGTCTGTATTTGCAGATTTGCTTTGCTTTATTCTTCAGCACTCTCTTTTCTCTCTGATTTCAGATGTTTCCTCTTCTGTTGCACAGCCAGACACTTTTCCACGTGAAGAACCCTGTATTTTCCCTTCTTTTTCCTGCCCCCAAGCCCCAGTTTCTCTCACATTGCTAATTATTCAGGCTCTCTTTTGATTTATAAAATGTACTGACAGTATCACGGTGGTGCTGTGGAGACCCTGCCCGAGCAGAGATGTCCCTTTGTCTAAGTGTCATACAAATGCAGAATTATGCAAAAAAGTAAAACAGCAGTAGCATAGCACAGTAGTAGACGCAACCAGGTAAAAGGTAGTGACAGTACCTCTGGAATTCGCGTGTTTTTGAAATATAATCTGTGGGGCCTATTATCTTACGTATTTCTGCTGTCTTGGATGTTACAAGCCACCAAAGGGATGTTGTGAATCCTGAAGACCCTTGCAGGGCTAGGTGTTGGGAGGTATGGAAAACTGCTTGGGGTTAGAGCCTGACCTCTTACCACTCCCTCCCTTAGCTAGGGAGAGGATCGGTTGCACAGTCTAGATGGCCAAATTGTCCTTCAAGATAAAAGTTTGTCCTTGAAGGGACAGGAGTTGTCTGCATTGCCATCTAAAGGTTGTTCCCCATGTAATGAGCAAAATCACACCAGCTCCACGCTGGTGAGCTCAGGTACAGGGCTGTGAAGCCGCTTCGTGTGGCGCTTTCTCTCAGAGCAGCTGTTAGATTAAAGCTGGGTAGATAAAACTGTCTGCACTTGATAAATCACCTGCACTTTCATTATTTTACACAAATGTAAAGGTGGTGTTGTGAAATTATTTTACACTTTTTTTTATTATTTACTTTTTAAAAAGCTGCCAGGTGCAATGTCTGTTCAGATGAACCAAGCGTGGTCGTCTGTCTCTTCAGAAGGGGAAGCTGTGTGCTGAGGAATGGGACCAAAATACGTTGTAAGGGATCTAGGGCTTTTGTAGCTCTGCAGTGGTGAAGTGGGTGGAAGATTATTGCTGTATTTATACCACAGGATTTTGAAATGAAAAATCTATTGAAGTTTTTTGTAATGTTTTTGTTAAGCCTTCTAAACAGGATTATTTTCCTTTCTTTTCTTGCCGTACTTGACTGCTTCTTCGCCTTTGTTGCCCTGGTCTAGAAGGAACTCCTTCCTTTCCTTCTCCAAGTCAGTGAATCATTTGTTAACAATATTCAAGTCTACTTACCTCCTGATAGATAGACCAAACTGCAGATTTAGAAAATCTGTGTCTTCCTGCTAATACTCACAGTAATATTCTAATCTACGCAATTTGAAAAATTTTAAAAAATAACATTAATGAGGAATTAGTCTATAGTTATTCAGTTAGCTTGGAGTTTCAATTTTAGATTTTAATTCAGAAGCTTTTCGGTTCCTAATGCCACTCTAATATGTTCTGTTTCCACTTAAAGAGTATTGCTCCTATTGTGATGAACCAGTCCGAGTCGTGAACACATTGGTGGCATCATGCCTTATATTAAAAAAAAAAAAACCCACACATTGTGAAGATTGGAGTCATTGATGGCTTTAGGATAAAAGCAAGGCCTCTAGATTTTTTTATTACCGCTTTTCACTGCTTTTACAATCCATCCCCCTTCTTCTGTGAGTATATGTAATTGACTTTGCAGACCTCACCTTTTTTCCTGTCTGGCAAAAAGTGAGATTTAATATATTCTGTTGTCTTGCATTGTAAATGAACAGCTCATGCATAAGTGTATCTTTTCCTTTTAAAGGTCAAGTACATACAAATCTCAAGGGATTGATGTCACAGTTAAGTACAGTCAAGGAAGCTGGACTGGAGTGCTGGGTACAGATGTCATTACTATCCCAAAAGGAATCTATGGCAGCTACACCATCAACATTGCTACCATTCTTGAATCTGAGAATTTTTTCTTACCAGGGGTTAAATGGCACGGAATTCTTGGTCTTGCCTACGATGCCTTAGCCAAGGTATTTCATCCTTTCCCTAGCTGTTGTCTTTCACAATGACAATGAACAGAAATCTAACTAGTAAGATAAAAAAGCAGGTGATCTGTCAGCATAAGTCTCCTCCCTTCCTGTCAGTCTTTCCTACGGATCCTTCGTGTTTGTTCCAAAAAGAATAAATTGGGTTGCGATAGTGCCACAGTCCCATGCGAGGATTTTGGCTTTTCTGGTGATGAAGGCTAGGATTTTAGCTCCTCTGGAATGAGTAAGATTTATAGAGCTTGTAATACCAGAGTATGGGTGTAGAGGCTTCAAGTGTATGTGTGGAAGGCATGTATTAGCGCTCTGATGATCTCTCTCAAGACTTGTTAATGGACTGATGAACTTACTTGGCAGTTCTTTCTAGGACACTCCATTTATCAAGTAAAGTTGAGATGGAGGGCGTATACGCATACTTTCAGAACAAATAATAGCCACGGTGTTTTCATGAACACGGAACCAAGCACACCCTGTTCTTGTGGACGTAGGAAATTCAGATAGAGGTTTAAATTAAAAACTAAACTTTATAGTCTAAAATTTATAACCTTATAGTCTAAAACTTAAAACATGATTGGAATACTACATAGTCATAGTTTTCCACCTAACAGTCTAAGGAATTAACAAACTGAGGTATGTCCTGTTAGAACAAATGGTTCAATACTGCCTGCTGACTCTGGAATTAAAAAGCTTTATTCAAGAGTTGTATGAGCATTATATTGACTTCTGCCATACTTGCGGTCGTAGTCTGTTGGCAGACGGAGAAGAGCTGCTTCTTAAACTCTGGGTTGGACGCATAATGCATTTGGGACAATAGTGTGTTTGAGGAAATAAGGACCATTGAATTCAAAGCTCATTAGCATTAAACTGTGTTTAAAAACTGAAGACCCTTACTTGAAAATTCTGCCTTTTAACTGTGGAAAGGTGCAAAGGGCAAGTTGTATTTTACTGTTTTAATAACTTAAAGCTTCTTCCGAACAGCAAGCTTCAGTGAGAGTTTCTTGCTGAAACTGAAACTAGTATTTGAATTTGAAACCTGCGGTTGAAAAATACCATCATGCTTTAGGGATTTCTATGACAGTGGTCAAGAGTAAAAATGTTTTTCTAAACAAGAGAAACAGAAAAATGACAGATGTTGCTTTTTTTAATGACTTCTTATATCTAGAATTTTCATCACCTGGTTGTCAGAAATTCAGTTGACTTGTGAAAAGTGGTCTTGTTTGAATGATTTGCTCAGTTCTGCAAAGAAACTTTTTAATGAATACTTCTGCAATTCTTTTGTTTTTTGTTTTGTTTTTCAACACCTTCAAGCCTTCAAGTTCTGTGGAGACGTTCTTTGATTCTCTTGTGAGGCAGGCAAAGATCCCCAACATTTTCTCCTTGCAGATGTGTGGTGCTGGACTGCCTGTTTCTGGAAGTGGTACCAACGGAGGTAGTCTTGTGGGTATCTGTCAATCTGAGAGGGAAGATGTATCTTTGTTAATCTCTCTCCCTCTTTTCTGTGACTATCTTACTTCTTCCAAATTTAGTGTCTAAATATATGAAATGGTTTATATTTTTTTAAGGAAGAGTTAAGCTCTAAGGCAAAACTCAAGTACCTCTTCTCCATTCTTTTTCTCTCTCAAGTTTGAGTAAACTTCTGCATTTCAAGCTTAGTTTTAATAAAGAAAAACATGAATGTTTTGGTGTTTCCTCAGAACAGATTCTGTTACCTTTCTCAAACTGAGTAGTCCCTTACTCAGCTGCTAAGCTTGTTCAATCTCATCAAAATGCTACAGTAATATTTTCCACATGATGTGAAAAGGGGGAGAGGAATCAAGGCTTTTTTTTTTTTTTTTTTTTTTTTTTTAAGACAACGTACTAAAGGAAAAAATCTGAAGACCAAATCTTCTGCTTGTTGTTACTCTGGAAATCCTTTCTATCAGTTTTAGTGGGATCAAGAATTGGCCATTATTTATTTGGAATCGGGAGATGGAATGACTGTTCCCAAATTATGCTGAAATAAGCATATCAGCATAGGAGTTGATCACGATTAGATCTGGCTGTGGATTCACATAATGTAAATGTTAACACCCTTGAGATAGATGAAGCACAGGAGAGAACTCACTTATGTTAGTTCCATTCAAAGTCTGATGGTCTAATCTGTTCCCAGTCAGCTTCACCATAAATTTTGATGGAAGCTAATAGCGATAGCAGTGATAGGATGGTCATACCCCATTTTGGATGTGTGTAAGAAAAATGAAATGTTCTTGAACAGTATTAAGGTTTTTCTGGTCTGATAAAGTGAATTTATGATGTGCAAGTTTCATATTCTGTTCCATTTTTATACATGGCCTAGATTGAACTCCTGAAGATACTAGTTTGATTTTAAACGGTGGAGCTTTCATTAAGAGAATCAGTGTGAGCTTGTAGATGAAGATGCTGGTAATTTGGCCCAATATGGGATCTCTGTTTGAAACACAATCTATTTAATGTCGAGATGTTTCATACTGTTTTATTATTGACAAAGAACTTGTCAGTAAAATCCTTTCAATTGGTACAAAATTAAAATTTTGCTCCCCTGTGTATCAGAACTAAATATTCTCCTTTTTTCCCCATACTTGCCCCAAAAGTAAACATACAGGATTTTAAAGCATATGAATTCCCTTTCCCTTAGGTTCTGGGGGGTATTGAACCAAGTCTGTTCTTGGGCAATATTTGGTACACACCGATCAAGGAGGAGTGGTATTACCAGGTGGAAATTCTCAAGCTGGAGGTCGGAGGACAGAACCTCGAACTGGACTGCAGAGAGGTATTTGTGATTGTGTGTTTCTGTCTACAGAAAATGTGAGTTGGGTTAAGAAAAACACTTAACTGAGCGGTTTGGTCTTTGCAAGCAGGTATCGCAGTCCCCTCTGAGAATTACGGCTGCATGGTAACTTTGAAAAGAAACGAATGAGCCACGTGAAATGCTCGAGTTGCTCACAAGAGAACTTTAAAGTCAGTAGCAGCATTTTCAGTAAATCAGGAACCAAGCGACAACTGTTTAGTGAACGGTCCACTGAAAATAAGGCTGCTGTGGTCTGGAAGGGCTCAGCCTTTTTGTCGAGTTTCAGTAGTAGCAAAGGTGTCAAAACTGAAGATGGTGCATTCATTGAAAGAGGACTCAGTCTTTAAACAAGTACAGTTTACGGTTTTCTGTTACACAGTAAAATCAAACCGAAGGGTTTTAAAACAATTCTGGTCAAAGAAAGAAAAGGGAAGGTTTTGAATTGACCCCCGTGGAGATGTCTAAGCATGTAATTCACGATGGCAGTGTGCAAGTGTCATCCTTTGGGACGCTTCCCAAAGTATCTTGTCCTTTGCCTCCTTTTTTTATTTTTGTAATTCCCTTTTGCTTCCTTCAGCCTTGCCAGTTATTACTCCCGATGGAAATGTTTTCTGGTTTTATTAGGAGTGATGATGTGCTATCTCTGGATCGGTCTGTGTTGTTGCAATTTCTATTCCAAAGCTCGCTCTTCTTTTTTTTTTTTTTTTTTTCCTGGAGGATA
>NW_010403331.1:33021-34629 GCF_000710305.1 Buceros rhinoceros silvestris
TTTTTTTTTCCTGGAGGATATTCATCTATGTCTGTCTTCTATTTCTTTCTTTCTGTTGCTTGTTCCTACTCCTGTTTTGATATTAGTTCTAAAATTTTCACACCCTGTTTTCATTAGCCGTCTTAATTTTATCTTTTGTTTGTTCTCTCAGTTGGAAATCATTGGGACATGCTAATTCTAAAGTGTTTATTGTTCATACAAATTATTTGAAATTCATTGTAAAAATCTTAACATGTGCATAAATATTATATTTCCATACAAAATATAAAAACCATATCATATAAAATATTTGAAATGTGTCATTCTACCTTTAAACTTAATAAGCAAAACAAGGTCTATTTAAATGCCTCTCTCTATTACGCTGTTAGGAAAGCAAAACTGTGGGTCCTCTAACATAAATATTTGTGTTTGCTTTTCTTTCGTGCCTTAAAAAACAGTCGACGTGTTTTTGGAGAGGAGCCCTTGTACTAATGGTTTAATACGTGCTGCTTCCAGAAAACAACTCACTTAGCTTTTGTATCAGCGCTAGATTTTTTTCCTGTTATTCTCGCTCTTTTCTGAGCCAGGGTTTGCTTTCACGTTGCGCATACCAGCACAGTATGCTAGTCACTGTTGCAGAAGGCATCATTCCTTTCTCGATCAAAGGTGATCTTCCCATCAAGATTTAGAGGAAGAACAGTAAATTAGAGCTGGTATGATTAAAGTTTGGCTAGTTAGGGTCTGGCAGAGGATGCGTAATTCACCGTATAGGACGATGAACTATGTGCCCTCTCTCCTCTTAGTTGTTTTCTAGGAAATGGAACATTTTTGTAACCTTCTCCAGAGACTAGTCCTTTCCTTGCCAGGGAGAAGTAGTCCGTCACTTCAGTGCTGGGAATCTGTCCAGTGTTACACTGCAGCTGTGGCCTTGAGCCTGGCAGACCAGGGCTGAGAGAGGCGCTGAGCTGCCAGCAGTGCGCCCTGCGTAGGGTGCTGTTCGGTATCCCCCAGGAAGACTTAAGAAGGCAAGTTACCGCCCGCTGCAAGTGATGCTGTACACAGCATGAAGGTCCAGGTGCTTAGCCCCTAGCTGAGCAATCCTGTGGTCCAGGCATTTTGCATGGGTTTATGTTAGTGGCTAACCCTCTTGGCTATTCCTCCTACCTACTTTTGTCAAAGGGTGGCTTTCCAGAGTGCTGGTGATTGCATATTTGTGGTACAAATCGGTTAAAATGGACTCCACAATGCCGTGATCTTTCTCTCTGCTCTTTAGAGGTATTTCTAAGTGTATAATAAATGGTTTTCTGTTTGCCTTTCTTTCAGCTGTGCTTGGCAGCCTATAGCAGCTATTCCTTTAAAGAGAAAATAACCAACTCACAGTTGCCTTTTTTACTTTTTGGTGGGTTTTATTTTTGTCACTGCGATAAAGATACTCCATGTGACTTGATAATTCTAAACCAATGTATTTTAAATTCACTTGCTGTTTGATGTCTTCAAAAAAGGCTTATGCTGTGTATTACTTTGTGTCTTATGATTACGCCATAAACATGTCACTGTTCAATTATATTGATCCTGCTGCCTAAGCTGGTAACAAAAGTAGTTAATGCAAACAGCTGCCACTGCTACTTG
>NW_010403332.1:0-473 GCF_000710305.1 Buceros rhinoceros silvestris
AGAGATCTTAAAAAATCACAGAGACACAGGCCGCAGCTACGAATTCCCCCTCAAACCTCACTGCGAGGCCACAGTCTAAGACCTACACGCCTTCAGTGGCTGTGAAGAAGTTTAGCTGTTTATCTCTCCACGGCCCCCTTACGAAAAGATGCAAGGGCAATAAATTACCACGGAATGCGAAACTTCTCCCTGATAAGACCCCTGCGCAGCGAGCAGGGTTTCAGCCGGCGGCAGAGCTAGTGGGAAAAGCTCTTCTCATGTTTACCCACGAAGTGATTTACAGCCTTCTGCGCCCCCCCGTTTACCCTCCCCTGCCCCCAGAAAGCGATAAATCAATGGGTGAAGCTGAGTGCGGGTTGAATCCGTGCCACCAGAGAGACAGGCTCAGGGATCTGTACCTGCACCATTGTGGGGGGGCGGATCGTATAATTAAAAAACTGCATCACTAGAGGAACAGACACCATCTTGGGGAC
>NW_010403333.1:0-16581 GCF_000710305.1 Buceros rhinoceros silvestris
CGCTCCTGCGCCCCGGCACAGACCCCGCTCCCGCAGCTGCGGGGCCAGCCAGACCCAGCACTCCTCCCCGCAGATCCCACTGGAACCGGCCGCACCCCGCGTCCTGGAACAGCACCCCCGCCAAGCGCATCGTACCACGGTCCTAAAGGACTAAACCACAAGCAGGATTGATTCTCCGTTGAAGATACTCTGGTGACAAGAAATGGGATTGAAATTCACCTTGAAAATCTGGAAGTATTCTAATTAAAATGTATTTGGGGTTTTTTGAAGTATTTAATAAACAGTGCAATGGCACATGTATATTTACACGATTTGTGACTTTAAACTTCCATTTCCAAACAAATATTTTCAAGCATTGGTGGAAAAAAGTTTCTTGCATCATCCATGGAAAAAAAATACAATTAAAACTACACAAGTCTTGCAACCCGACTCAGAAAACTGATTTTTTACTTCAAAGCAGAGCTTAAATATAAAGAATAAAATCAGTAAATGAGGAAACTACTGGCTTCTGAAGATTAGATGACATGTGTTAGTTGTCTTAAATGCATTCCAGCAAGAATACGACCATACCAAAATTTAAATTTTGTTTTACACACAGCTTCATATGAACAAAAGATTGTCTCGTGCCCCTACTGCCTACCATGAATTCCTCTCATGAATTTTCATCATCTGCCTATATGGTTTTGAGCCAATTTCCATGGAAATGCAGTCATCAACAACATTTTTTTGGGTTTATATTTGATTCATGAGATTCAACTGTGCAAATGCAAAGAATAGCTGATCTTTTATTTCCTTATTGGCTTGATAGTGATCGGAAAGCATAGGATAAAATTTTAGCTCTCTGCCCTTTTTCTTTATGCTACGATTTAAACATCTGCTGAACATTAATTATATCACGGGATATTTACATGCTAATCTCAGTTTACACCCAAAGAGGTTCCATTTCTTGAAGGATAAAGTGATCACCAAGGACATGATTTTAGAAAAGTAAATGGAGCGTATTCACATCCAGGACAGAGCTGCAGGAAGAAAGCCGCGCCATTTGAGTTTATCCATGTTAGCAGGATTGCCTTACTGTCAAATAAATTCACAGTTTGAAGAAATATGGACTTGGATTCTATGCACACGGTGAGAGGAGAAATAACCCCACGCACTCGCTCACAGTAAAAACACAGTCAGTAAAAAAATAGTACAAGAAAAGTGCCACGCTCAGTCCACAGGGACAGTCTGTAAAGCCATTACTGAAATCAAAAAAGGAGAATATTCACCTGTCCCAGTGCCATGCAAGTCACCCTCCTCCTCAGGCTACCTGCACCGTCCCTGCAGACACCCCAAGCAGAGCACACTGTGGTAACGGCCACCTGTTAACACTCCACCGGGCTTTGACAGCATCGCACACAGCTCCTGCCAGGACACCCACGCTGAGTACAAACACTGAAGTATCACTGAGCCCTTCCACATGAGGTTACATGAGGATATGGAACAATTCTTTACTTCTTATTTCATTCATGACTTTGCTGTGAGGAACATACTTTCGATTCCTCACCTCCGAAGGAAAAAAAAAATTGTCTAAACCATTCAACCCCCCAGATGCCAGACTTCTAAGAACACCACAAGGGAACAATGGCATTAGTGGGACCAGGAAATCAAGAAACCATAAACAAATATCAAGTATTGTTTTCCAGCATCTTCAGCAGTATGGGATCCTGCAGCCCTTCCTCTGGGGGAGGAAATGACGCCTCCACACGTTTTCCTTATGCTCAGAACAGACGGTGAGAGCTTGCCGTACCTGGGCACACAGAGGCATTGACCTTGCCAGCGAGGAGCCATGCACGGCCCACCCACTGGGAAGTGACAACCACCATGACCACAGGTCATCGCCTGCCTCCGAGTCCTGCAAAGCCCCATTTCCCCTCGCGAGGCACCGGGCACAGCTGTCCCGGAGCAGACCAACGCACCCGAGCCACGGCACTGCCTGACCGGACCCGCAGAGACAGCCTGGAAAGGCAGGCGGAGCAGCTCCAGCAGCACCACCATGGCTAGGGAGCAGCTGTAGGAGCAGAGCTGAGGGCAAGGTCAGTCCTGACCGTCCTCAGCAGCCCTGGCAGAAGCCCCTCCACCTGCGTCCCGCAGAGCCTGCCCGGGCAGGGCTAGCAGCAGCGAGGGGAGGGGAGGCAGGCAGCCAGGCCAGGGCAAGATGTTCTCTACTAACGGCATTCCAGATGTGCAGCGGTCACGATTACACCCAAAATGAAGGGAAAAAAGAAGCAGCGTTTGTGGGAAGTCAGGATCACTTGAAATGAGGAAGCACAAGCCCAGAAGAAGAATTAATACTTCTCCCACACAGACGAAGCAGACACCGTGTTAACAGGCTGAAATCCTGTCCGGAGGAGGCAAAAAGAAAAGCAGGTTGCTTGGTCTTTCAGGCTTAGTCTTATTTTCCCCAAACTGCCTGTTAAAAAGTTACTAATTGCTATACTCCTGATTTTTTCCAGCGCATGTGAAAGAAACTAAGGATAAGTAGAGAGGAAAGCTGCCAAATCCACAGATTCAGAAACTTTCCACAGGATTTTTTTTTCTCAGCAGACACGGAGTTTTATTTCAAAATATTTTTCTAGCCTCTTCTACTGTAAAGACTGCAGAGCAATGATTTACAGAACAGACACTATCTCTATAGATAAACAAAACCACCATTCCCAAGAGATTTGACCTCCACCTTCCATCCCAAAATAGCGAGGCCAGTTACACAGCGGCAGCCGCCCATATCCTTAAAACACATCTGACTGAGCTGCAGAGCTCAGCGCCAGTCTCGGCTTCGAGCCTGCTACAGACTGCGCCGAACTAGAATAAAACATGCAACTAAACAGTTACGTTTGTCAAAATAAATGTCAGCCAACGGAACAGGGACGCAGTGGTATGTACTCTCGAGTTTGCCCTTCTTGTTCAAGAGCTCAGAAAAGGCACAGACTGACTTATCGTCATTACATCGACTTGCGCAGCACGCTGCAAGCTGCCAGGAAGCTTATCATCCTGTTTGCTGCCCGTCAGCCGCTGGTTGTGTTCTGACACTGTGCTCCTGCTCCCTCGGCTCAGGTCCCCCAAGCCAGACAAGCGCTGGAGCCTCTCTGCCTGCCCGGCCCACGCACCTTCTCACCCCAAAGATGCTGCAGAAGAGTGTTGCAGGGCAGACCCAGGGTCACATCTTTCCTCGAGGCTGAGGGAAGAGCAGGACTGGGGCTCATTTGGCTAGAGACAGGTAACAGAAGCACACCCTTACGAAAATCATCCTAAACACACCAGACGTTTACTGACCAAACACAAATATTTAGCTAACAGCATGTTAGTCCCTTATGTTGCCATTTAAAGAGGAAACCACTGTGGGTCCAACAGACAGACGGATTTAAAGGGAACAGTCAGAGCTCTCTCTGTTGGATATTATGTTAGGTTTCAATCCTACTTTTAACATTATTTTTAATGAATTCCCTTTCCATTAATAAACTACTTCACCAGCATTACCGCAACAAGTGTGCGGAAGCACAAATGCACCGCGTCAGCCCTAATACTGCCACTACTATTTCTGCCACAAGGATAATGCTCCGATGGCCAGCGTGGGACACCGCTCGCTACAGAGCTGACAGTTTCCTGTCACTTCAGTGGGTTTGCTGCAAGTTCTGTCCCAGCTCTGGGACAATGGGATTACCTATACCACACAAGAGCTAAGGGAAAATTTAAATCCTTATCAGCGATTCCAAAACTCCTCTCAATGACACCGCAAAAGCGGCAACTTTTGAAATACAAGTCATCACAGAAAACCGAGCTCCCGTTACAGTAAGATAAATCAGCTGAACACCACGAGCTGAGATGTTAACTAGTGCGAAACCCTCATTTGGTACTAGGGAACACTTCCTCCTCTCCCATGTAGTATCTGTCATTACCTACCACACACAACAAACACACAGCACATTTCACACTCTGTAAAGAAACTCAGCATCCAGCACTAAGGCAGCTGAAGAGAAATAAAATTTCAAGGAGGTTTGATAATGTGGCAAATTCCACACGCTTTCCTCCAAACCCGGCACGGACAGGCAGCCTGCTGGCACACAACGCCCACTGTAATCGAGAAGCTTTCCAGAGGTGACTCCATTTAGCCGTAAGGACCACGCAGCAAGGCTTTAGTGCACAAGGTGTCGTACGCAAGGGTGGAAATTTCCAGATCCGAAGGGCTGCAAGGAGCTCATAGACACAAGGTCCCTTCTAGAAGCACCAGAAGGTTTGTCTCATTTTCCAAAGGGATGGGCAACATCCAGATATTGTTTTCCCTCCATCCTTTTAGACAGAAAGGATACTTCTTTTTCATCGTCATCCAAAGAAATGGACCAAAGGAAAGGAGCACCATTTCCTGTCTATTGAAAAAAAAAAATCAGACTTCACCTAAGGAACAAAGGAGGGTGGAGGCCACCACACTGAGCCCTTCTGGATCAGAGTAAGTGCGCAGAAATAGGCACATTCACAGCACACCAACTTGGAGCAACCAGATCACACTCAAATAAGAAAGCCTGGCAGACAAATTAAAAAAAAAGCCTCCATGTGCAGAAAAGGTGAAGCCAAACTCCCAGTGAAGACCAGGGTAGCTCAGCCAATGGCAGCTCCAACAGCCCCGCACATCAGCAGGCTTTGCAAGGGAAAGGCACTGCGTATTTAACGGCCAGCATCGCTTTCCTCATCACATGATGGCCAGCAACGGACCGAGCATCTTCAGACAGGAAGGGGCCTTGGACACGGGCCGTTTGTCAGGGGCTAAGACAGGAAAAGGATCAGATCAGCAGCTAGATCAGACTCAGGAATAACCAGTATACACTACCCTGTCTGCCGCTCAGCTGGTGTGCCAACAGTGACCAGCGCAGCTTTGCCCAAACACCTGCCTGCCAGACTGAGTCATACTTTGTGAGGTCAGCTTTCACACAGGCTTTTTTCTCCTCTCCTTCCTTTTTTTGTCTTGGGTTTGGTGGTGGTGGTGGTTGTGTTTTAATATTATTGGCAACAGAAGTGCAAAATACACCAGCTTCTCCATATCTGGAGAACAATAATTATTCTTCCGTACTGAGGCACAGTCATCCAGGGGTGGGGAAGCGTCTCATGAACAGCAGCGAGCTTCCACACCATACAAGCAACATGAAACAGCTTTGTCTGCGCATGGTAGCTGTAGCCGCCCAGAGTGGAGAAGGGACACTAGCGCGCCTTTGCCACAGAGCCCAGCTTCTCCCTACACATAATCACCTGGCATTCTTTGCATCTTCTCAGAACTCGCCTTCCTCTGCGATTAAAAGGCTTAGTGAAGGACACTCAAAACTGAGAGGAGTAACACCACATAATTAAATCCAGTTATCTTCAGCTGGGGCGCCGAAGGCCAGTACTCCCACAACAGCCCTAGGTAACTGCAGACATAGCCCAGCAGGAAGCCTGCAGTGCCTCCTAACTCCAACCAGCGCACAACAGGCACAACGCCGCCGCAGAAGGAACAGGAAGCATCCCATCCATTCATCTTCTGGGCAGAATTTTAACATGCCTTCATGGACACACAGACAGCCCTCGATGGTGTAACAGATTGTTAAACTCCAGCACAATGAGTGTGATGGACATTTCTGCTCCCCGGACTCTGTGCAGCTCTGCAAGTGCTGGTCTAACTCATATGAAAAGAAGGAACTTAGAGCAGAGTCACTGGCTGTATAAGAAGCATTTCCTGATGTTCTCACAGGAAATAAGGCACTCCACTGTCTCAGCCACCTTCCGCCTCAAGTGTGGAACACATTCCTTTGATTTTGTCCTCCTTGAACAAAAACATAGCAATGACAAAAAATTCATAACCCTCCTGCAAAAAAAACCCCACAAAACACTGAACTGCACATGCTTTGCCCCCTGCAGAAAAGACAAAAAAGCAAAGAGCACACGACAAATGTCAGTCGCATCAATTGGTATCGAAGTGGAAGGTGCTCACAAGAACTTGCAGGGCTATAAACCCGAGAGCACTCTCACCACCCTGGATGGTAATTTTTTAGCAAATAGTTTTACAGTTGATGCACAGACAGTATTCCGCTGGTACTCAGGTTTTTCAGAAGCACAGAGCTGTGAGAATCTTTCCTCTAACTCGTATCTGAGTGCGTGTGGTTTTAAAAGCTTTGCAGCAAGTCCAAAACGCAAAACTTGTCAGTCCACTTCTCAGCAGTTGCTAACTTTTCTTTAAAGTGCATAAAAGACACAAAAATGAAAGATCCCAGAGTTCAAACTGATATTTGTGAGGTTTTAAGGTGAATTTTTATATGAAGTATTTCTGTTTTAGAAATGAAGGTTATTTTTAAGTGAAGTTTTAAGCTACAGCAATTCCTGTCATTAGCTTGGAGACAACATTGTCTTCCTTTTCTTTTGGAATTACTAAAAACGTACAATAAAACACCACAGTTAAGGCACAGTCATGAGCCCTAACCACACTACCATTAAACGCTTCCGTGGAACTGTGGGAGCACTGGGCAGAACAGTGGGTCCTTCCTGAACTCACAGATCCGTCCCACAGACCCCTGACCCTGCGGACCACGCTTACGGCAGGGACACAGCAGAGACACTCCGCAAATCCAAAAACAAAGTGAAAAGGAAAACCGCCGCAGTAATTCTCAACCTTGTCTAACATATTCAATGTAACACAACATACCAACTTCCCTCTCATTTTTCTCTGCCCATCGCCAATCTCAAGGCCACAAGGCTGTGAGATGCACCTTCTGGGGGACAGTACCTGTGAGAAGCGTTTGAGGCTGCTGCTCAATTCCCTCAGGACCGAGGGAATTTGTAACAGCAGATTTGTTAAGAAAGCATTTTTATGAGTATCTACTAGGTAAACATCCTGTTTCCTGAAGTCACCATCACCTGCAGCACCTACCGTTAACTGTTCATTCAAACACAGATAAGCCAGAGATTTCAGAGCCTGGAACAGGCTACAACAGCAAGCGAAACACTGTAATCTGAAGGAACTACGTGGAGCAATTTACCCACTGAGCAATACATTTAAGAGCACTTTTAGTAAAAAAAAAACTGTAAGAGAAGTTACAGAAAGATTAGGACAGGAAATAAATACTTACAAATGTTAATATTCTGCCTACAGACCAAATTCCAAAGATTATTAAGTCTAACCATAAATTTGGACTTCCTTCACTGACCACAGCATGAACCGATCCTTGCAATAAAAATATAAATTCCTTTCTTTGAGTTATTTTTCAATTAACGGAACTGATTAGAG
The DNA here is from genome assembly GCF_000710305.1 of Buceros rhinoceros silvestris. Lineage (NCBI taxonomy): Eukaryota > Metazoa > Chordata > Aves > Bucerotiformes > Bucerotidae > Buceros > Buceros rhinoceros. Next base: position 7,286 of record NW_010403333.1, read on the forward strand.
TATTTCATCACAGAAATATTTTTGCCTGCCTGCATTGCTTTACATCCTCAGAACCTGAAGATCTAGAATTTCCCAGTTTTTACCTCTCTGGGCTGTCAACTGATGGAAAAATAACGATGTGGAACAGCAGCATAATCCCAGCGAACACACCCGTGCTACTGCCAAACTTTGTCTGGTAACGGGATTAGGGCAAGCAGAGGTTTTTGTTGTTTAATCAACATAAAGCACAGAGAATGCAAGACTTTGTTGTGATCATCCTGACCTCGTCCTGGACTGCACAGGATAAACATAAGGGCATCCGCACAGCATCACCACCACAGACTGCTACAATTTAATTACTTTTTCATATAACTGAAGTATAATATTTGAGGTGTAACTTCCCATTTGGTTTTTTTTAATATATCCTCATAGAAGCAAAATAAAATTTCAGCATGTTGAAGCACGACAGTATTCTTAGCTCTCCTCCATTTTCACAGCTACGTACAGCGCTGTGGAACAGGAGAAAGGAGAAACAGTGGCGGAGTTTGCTGCTCTGGTTGGTCTCAGAGCACAGAGGTTTGTGGCTTACAAAGGGCACTAAGATCAGGAACACACCACACTCCTCACCACACCAGCTGCAGAGCACAGACCTCTGGGCTGGAGTCGGTGGTTAACACCTCAGTTTCGGTAAGACGCGCAAGCCTGAAAGTCTTCCTCTTAGAAGGGTCACACCACTTAGGGACCCTACCTGTACTGCACATGGAATTTAAGTGGGCTACAGTCTTCAGATTCAAACCTGAACCATCTCTGAAACCAGCTCACCATCTCCGAAAACCTGAGGCTTCACTCAGAAGCCATTAAACTAAGTTCAGGGAATCACAGTGCTCCTTTTACAAATTAAGAAATACAGTGGCATCATCAAGAATAATCCATATATTCTTTCTCAAATTCTTGGGTGTCCCACTGAATAAATATTTCAGGGGTTGGAAATGCTTACAAATATCAAAAGACAACAGTTTTGTTCCCCAATCTACAGGTGAGAAGCCAAGTTGCTTGTGAAGCACTGGAAGAATGAGTTCTATCTTTCTGAAACATCACTAGGAAAATAGAACTGTATCTGAACCTGTCTTCCTTTGCTCCACTTTATACCTGTCAAACTGTACAGAAATGAGACAAAGGAAATAATTCTCCCATGTATCAATTTTGGGTTTACGGAGCCTAATTTTTTGGAAACGCAGAACATGGTGAAAGTCTACAACTGGCTGTTGGACTTTGTAAGGAAAGAGAAGTCAAGTAGTTTTACTAATGCACCAAGTTTCATACATCAGCCTACAGAGCTGCTGAAGCCTCTGGCCTTCTATTCAAGGCTCACGGAACATGAGGTAGAACACACTGCATTTCAATATATTAACGTGTTGGAGACATCTTTAACACATCACATCTGAAAAAAACCCCACAACAAGAAAACCTGTATTCAGTTCACAGCTTAAGCTTTAGGGGAGAGAAGGAGACTCACTGCAGCCCAAGTTGTATCAGAAAGGAAAATGCCAGAGTGTAATTATTTTTAATTGGGTCCCACTAACAATGAGAACACTTCTTAGCACTCAAAAAATAAGGCAGAAATATTAGTCTCATCATCATCACCCAGGGCACTGTTGTTTTCATACACTTTTTAGCATTGTTTTTCCTGAATACCGTTTCTACTGCACGCAGACAAAGGTAAACACCACCTCACTCACCTGTGTGAGGACTGCGTGAACCAGCTACGCAAGCACTGCAGTTATGAAGACTTTTTTTTCCTTTTTTAAGCATCATAAGAAAGCGCAGACAGCTTAGTGCAGTAGAGGGGAAGAAGAATGTCCTCAGACAGCAATAATAAACAAACACCCTTTTATTCTGGCCAGACCTAGTTAACGACTGGGTACAACAGTACTGAGCTCATCCTGTGAATTTAGATCACTAAGATCTTTTATTCTAATTCATCGCCATCTAATTCTTTGAAACACCTAATTTTTCCTCACGCACCGAACCCATAACCGCATCACTACCTGGCTGGCTGGCTGTGCGGTTTGGGAGAAGCGTTAGGCGCCTTTACCCACCAGCCACAGGATGGTCCAGGCTCACTCCATACACAAACCCGTTGTGCCTTTAATTCCACTTTACAAAACCACCGAGACCCAAACTAACACAGAACTCGACTGCGAACATAACACTGATCACGCAAAACAAGCCCCACCACTAGAGGAAAGAGGCAGCATTCCAAAAGGGACTGTTACTGGAGCACCCAAGGGAGAAACTCCGCTTGCGCTCCCAGCTCTGCCGCCCGGCGCGAAGCCCGCGAAGGCTGGGCAGGCCAGGGGCCGGGGGCATGCTCCACCACCTGCAGGAGCCGCGGAGCTAATCCACCGGCCAAGGCATCTTTAGAGCACCAGCAGCTACCAAGTGGAAATGCTTTGTGCAATTTTTTCAGCTACCCAGAGAATTGCTTTCCTTACTGGGAACAGTTTTGTCTTCCAATTAACAGTTTTCATTAATTAACATAAATTGGGGGGAGGGAACAACCAAGCCACAAATGAGAAGTTATACAGTTCTAATTTGAGACACACAAAAACATGACATGTGAAAACAGGTAGGGGTTGTTTTCGAGGGTAAAAGGAACCTGACAAAACCCCAATTACAGTCACACCAATCATCACAGCTTTATTCTCAACTCTCCACAGAGGTTTTTTTCTTCACAAAAACAACAGCCGCATCGCCGCCCATCCTCCAAGCCGCAATCCCGTTAATTAGCTGGGCAGCCCGGTTTCAAAGCATACCAGACGCTCGCTAGAGCTCCCTGCGCTATTGTGTTTGACTCTGAAAGCCAGTCATGACAAGGGAAATCTCCACGATGGGCATACTGCAGCCTCAGAAAAAGGGGTTATCTGCCCAGAAACTGGCAGCCGCTCGCTGTGTTTTCTGTACTTTATGTTATGTTTCTCTGCTCGCTGGAACGAATCGGCAGCTATGAATGAAAAGAAACTTCGCATCTCATCAGTGGCACAAATTTCGGCTGAAAGCTGCTGTGCAGGACTTCTATGGAGAGCCCGGGCCCTCTGCCATCCTTGTGCTTGTGAATGAAGCGGCATGAGCCACATGCCGCCCTCCTCCTCCACCTCCCCCCTCCCTTTGCTGGGGCACCAGGGAACCAGCTCTTGGCTGAAGCCACCGTGACCCAGAAAGGCATTTGGTGCCATCAGTGTACTCGCTCGAGAGATCTACACTGCGCCTGCCGCCCCGCAGCTTCCCCTCCTGCTTTCTAAATCAGCTGCGAGCCAACGGCCGGGCAGCCCTCCCGACCTGCTCCCTTGATAGATGGGCTCCGAAACTGAGCTCTGACCTCTCCACATACTTCTCCTAGGTCACTGCTGACCCCAGAGACTGCACCCCGCTGCTCGTACAGGTTCAACTTTGTTTTTGTACCAGGGCACACTGATCGAGGAGAAAAACCAAACAAACCAGAAAAACTTTATTACCATACAATGTCTCTAACAGCAGAGTCCCTATTCCTCAGCTCCCTCGTAAGAGCGACCAGATGGTTTTGATTTAAATCCGACAGCCGATGAGTTTTCAGGAGACACAAAATACAAAACGTACTGAGGCCAATGGAATTTCACCTTTCTTTCAAAATTCATGATAGATGTCTTACTTCACCAAAGTAGTTTGTAACCAGCTAAATTTTAAATATAAAATATTGCTGAATCTGGATGAAAAAACAGCTGCTGTGGAACAGTTCATTTAATTAACTTAAGAGCTGAGTCAGACTTGGAGAACAGGCTATTAAAAATTTCAAAGAGCAAATGCAGTGTCGGTTTCAGATGTGGTTTTGTTTAGCTCTCTTCTGTAGTCTTTAACCATGTGCAAATAATACTTAGAACAACATCAACAATGCACTTCTCAAAACAATTTTAAAGTACAGTTCTAATGTTTTAAGTACATGTAAGATACCACCATTTTCCAGAGAACACTGTATTAATGGCTTTCTCTCATTTAAAACATGAATTTACTAAACTTCCTAGCATGTAATTCCAGGTTATCACTGAAGTTTTGAGAAACTTCTTGATATAATATCCAAGTGTTCTCATTCCAGGAGAACAGTTCTTTTTGTGTCTACCCAAAGAATTTCCACAGATGTTCCCATTCAAATATTAAATATTACCAAATGCTTGGGCTTTCACACTTTTCATTAATGAACACTTCTACTTTGTTAAACTGCTTAAAAACCCACCCCATTCTACTAAAAAAGTGCTCTAGTGCACCCCAGGTAACCCACAGTAATATAAGGCAGCCACGGGACAGATCCTCCATAAAACATATTCCTCGGCTGCTGCAAATAAATCAATCAATCAGGTAGGTCAAGCAGGGAGATGCTCATGGCAGGAAGCAGCCAGGATTCACATTGTGGTTACCTGAAAGAACAGGAACTGGCCTACTAGTGCCTGATGTCACAACACTGTTGCACAAACAACATCATCACGTACAGCTCCAGATGAATTCTATACAGAAAACAAGTTGTTCCTAGGATGACCGTGAGAACAACCGAGAGAAGGGGTAACAGGGTTAGCAGAACCTCCACAGGCACCAGCCGCCAGCACTGCAACGGAGTGCACTGAACTCGCCCTGCCCCTCTGCCCAACTCACGAGCACTGAAGGATGACTCTGATCGTTTTCCTCTTTTTAAGCTGAAAAACACACATTCTGCCACGTAAACTGATCCTCACCTCTGCGTAAGTCATTAGCCTTTACACCCAGAGCACAAATCTCTACCGCTGCTGAAGGCAGCCTGGGAATATCAGAGGTTCACCAACCCTCAGCACTGACCAGAGCAAGAAGTCGCACTTTGCCGATGTTTCACAGATTCTGAGTAGCCAAGGAACAAACAGGAAGACCCAGGAACCCAGCGCTTCTATCCAAGGTTTTTACACAGCAAGCGCTCAAGTGTTCTTACGTGCTGACTTCTGCTTACCACTTACCAGCTTTTCCTGCCTGTCCTCCCTTGCTTGCCCTTTCCACTCCCATCACCCACTTCTGGGCCAGGATTCATAACAGATGTCTGTTTGTACACTCCTTTTCCCTGATCTTGCATTTATTGACACTTCTATTGAGTGGGAGAAGAGGCACAAAGTCTTTCCCAGCCCAACTTTAGTGTCTGGTACCGAAAGGGTCCAGGCTATCAGAGATGTAACTGCTTGGAAAATCCTGCAGAGGCCAGTGGCTCTGGGCTGGAACAGGCTCTGCCGCAGGAGAGAGACAGCGGATGAAGGGTGAAATCAGCACGGCAGCGAGCACGGTGCCAAGAACACCGAGTGCAAACAGATTCCGCGGGCAGCAGTGGTGGAGGCTTCTAATTAGCCTCCACCAAGTGCTTCTGAGCTTTTCACTTGGGTGAACTGACTGGATTCGTACACAAGAGCACAAGCCAATTCTTCGACATTAGGAAAATAACCCTAACACATCCCCCCCCATGTTTATTTAATAAAGTTATATGAAATACAAAGGTGCTAAACAGAGAACTCTGTTCTTGCCTCTTGTCTGTTTAGGAGCAAACGCAGTGTGCTTTACTGACTTGGCAATAAACCAACGCTCGGCTTTTCATTTGTGCCGAGTGCTGAAACGCGCAGAGTGAAGTTACTGCTCAGAGTGCGTGACAAAGTCAGCGTCATCCTATTTTCTCTACAAATTATTAAAATATCAAAACTTCAAATACCTCTTTTCACCTTAAAAACTTTAAGTACTATGTTACGACATCAAATGAGTGGGGTTTTTATTTAAAACCAATAAAGCACTAAGTACCTCTTGCTAGCAGAGCCACACGCATCACCAAAAGGCCCCGGTTTGTATCTAAGCTCAGTTAACAGCTGAAGCTCTGTGTTCCCTCTTACCCTATGGCTGTGTTCCCTGCAGCATCTTCAAAGAAGCCAGCCCTCTCCTTGACCTGTTTCCGAAGCAGCCATCCCAGCCAGGGTCCCCCAGCCTGCTGCTCTCTCCCCAGCAGCACTGATAGTACTCTCTCACCCCAGGGATGCTGCTCAGCAGGACAGTGGATCGCGTGTCACGCCGCCTTTCCTCGCACTGCATCAGGCCAGGCTACCTCAGACAGAGGTAGCTAGAGGTTCCATGCTTCGGACACGTCACCAGGAGACAGCTGCATTTAACCTTCTTGTTCTCTCCCTAACCAAACCCCAAGAGGTCCATAGAACACTGCCAGCCCCTACAGGTGCCCATAATTAGTAAAATACTTGAGCTAATAAAATAGAATTCCAGGCACTCAAGCCTCTTTTGCAATTTGTTATTGTCCAGGCTAGCGGTACTGTAGCTTTCATCAGCCTGTCTCTGGTCTTCCCCTTGTCCCACTCAGCAACACCTCCAACACCAGCCATCAGAACACCCACCCGCAGCAAGGAGTGGCACTGCTGACAGGAACAGCACAGTTTTGTTCCAGTTGTTCCCACCAGGGCAAGCCTGAATGCACCATAAATAACACGCAAGTCTCGGGATAACCGCAGCATTCTGAGAACACGTCTCCGTTACGTGTCATCCACACTGTTATCAGAATACACCATCTACAACACACAGCAACCCTCTCTTTGGCTAAGGTAAATCCGGACTTTCAAAGTAAATATTTATCTAAACAAAGACGAAGCACTTCCATTAAGACACTAGAGTTCCAGGGTAATGTCAACTTCTTAGTGCTTTCTGGAGCTACAGCTATGTGCAGTAGCTCCTGCGAAAGCCTTTAGCAGCACAGACACTAAGTATGCTTCTGGAAACCTAAGTATTTTACTCATGGTCACTTCATGATTTCATTTTCGAGGTTACCAAAGAGAGGTGACAAAAAATGTCATCTTCTATCCACGCTAGGGACAAGCAAAAAAGACTGAAAGTTTTTTTAAAAAAAGGAATATGAAGAAAGGAATTTCTTTCAGAAAAGAACCTGGAAATAAAACCAGTATTAGACAGATTGGGATCAGCAGCCCATTCCCCTCTTCACCCCAGATTCCAAGGCAGAGTTTGTCTTCCTGTAATTTCCAATTAACAGGACATTCCTAAGAACAAGCATACAAATTCAGAAGTTTATTGGGCAACAGTTTGTTTACAGAAAATTAGGTGCAATCTAAACGCATTTTCATTTTTGCATTATTGAAGTACTTATCACTGAAGCCACTCTCTCATCATCACCTCAGCTTACAGACTGGGTATTAATTAGTCAATGTGATGACTTAAAAATTGATAGTATAGCAGATTATAAGCTCTAAAACTGTAAACTAGAACTCTACTTTTTTAAAAAGTTTTTAACTTAGCCAGAGTTTCTTCACGTTGTCCACTGAATGGATTGATTAATTAATTGTATCAGTACCACAGCTCCTGTTAAACTTCTGTCTTCATGTATTCCAACTCCAGTAACCGTTAATCTTGGCTGCGGGTCAGCTCCATCAGCTCCTAGGAGTGTTCTGTAGTATGTGTACATGTAATTCAAAGACAAGCAATCTCCTACAAACTCATCCAGCAGAATCTTGAAAAACCCTTTCGCAGTGTTTTTCAGGAGAGAGTCAGATCCTTTGTCTCACCCTCCCTGTGGAAAGCCACGGCTCACACGGCAGCAGTGCTCCTTATCCTCCGCTTCGTATGAAAAAATGTCATCACTGTGTTTGCTGGACACCGACTTACCAGCTTACCCAGTTCCGTCCTAGCACAATAGACTAAAAACCACGAAGTACGAGTCTTTTTGCAGTCAAATCTGTATTCTGAAACGCTCTGGAGTCTTCCATATACTCTCCTCATACTCTCCTCCGCTTCCCTTTGGAGGATGTCAGTCGGGCCCACAGCAGGCACACAAACGTGAGGATTATCTAACGCGATTCTATTTCACCACTTTATCCAGAAGCATTCTAACAGCAGCACTCGAGATACTGAGTGTTTCAGGGGGGAACTTTAAGCTTTCCCTGCTGTACTTTATTTCTAAATGCAAATACTGAAATGTCATCACAACAGGTAGAACAAGAAGTAAACTGCCTGTAAAACATTTACGCTTCAGCAGAGACCCCAGCAACCGCATACACTAATGAAAACCAGTGTTTCGCACACTCACGCTGCGACTGAAGAAAGCTGTACCTTCCTTGGGGCCAAAGACCCCGCAGATACTGCGGAAAACAGGAAACTTTCCTTCCCATTGTTTCTGTCCCATCGGACTATTGTAACAGTTCAGCATAACTACACACGGGAAAAGTCCCTTTATTTCCCGTGAGGACGACCTCAACGCGTATATATGGGAAGAAATTAACACACTCCTACAGAACGTAACAGCCAACTTCCAGGCATTATTCTGAACAAACAGGATCTCACGCAGTGTCAAGGAGATACACGAATGAGGAGTAACCTCAAAGTAAGCAAAAATAGAAGTTACTGCTATCAGGACTCTCCTGCCTCTGTCCACATAAAGAACAGCCTTCACCTATTTACCTATGTGTGGTAACCACATCCCATTAACTTTGTCATTTCTGTTCATTAATTCCAGTATTATCACTAATGGTAGTTACATGTCGTTGGTTCTGTAGTTCAGTTACACAAACATCTGATTGTTAGAACAGCGCCATTAGAAAATGGACCTGTCTACTTGGAGGAAAGAGCAGATAGGATCCTCCTATTTAAGAGGTCTCCTCTGTAATCCCAGCCCTCAGATCTCAACTCTGCCAAAAGTATTTCCAACATTATGAACCAACCTGCAACTTGTCACATGCACAAGGCTGCATCGGTCACGTTATCTTGAAAACCTGGAGGTCTCTTACTGTGAGCCTGAGATCAGCTCAAGACAGCTCATGTTTTGCTCCTTTTAATTACAACATTCTCAGTTATCTCTTGGTAATTATGGAAACATTCTATTTTATCATAAATAAAAGGCACACAAGAACCAAATGCAAACACGATGATGCTGTCACACCTCAAGCTGAAGATGTCTAAGAAATTGCACCTCTGCCTCCTTGCTACCCACCCTCACTTCACCCACCCGACACACAGTAAGCTTCTGCAAGCACGAGTGGCACCCATTTCACAACGCAAGAGCCAGAGATCCTACAAGCAACCACTGCAACACGAGGAAATCACATCTCACACTTGACACATTTTAAAGGGGGTTTGGGTGCTTTTTCATTTTTAGAAGACCCAGTAACCACCCCCTCCCTTTTCTACCTTTTGGTGCATTTTCCCTTCATTTCCAGTATTCTCTCCCTCCTATTTCCAGAGCACAGAGTCCACACCTCTCAATCTTCATACTTATTCCT
>NW_010403333.1:16673-24153 GCF_000710305.1 Buceros rhinoceros silvestris
CTGCTGAAACCTCTTTCCACACCCCTTCCCCACACGCCGTTTGACGCTGCCAAACAGCATGGTGCGAAGGATCAAATGGCAGCTACAACTCATATTTCAAGTACCTTCCGTCTCCAAAAATACCACTTTCCATACTCAAAGGTGAGCGACAAGAGGAAAGTAGGGCCTAAGTAAGGTGCTAACTACACTTTGCAAGGCAAGGACAAGCGGAATTCTTTACCACCTGCCAGTACAAGAAAAAAGTCATAACTCAGTACCTTAAGCAGCCATTACACATTTGGGGGTTTAAATTTTTACCCTCTGAAAGCTGTAGTGCAAGAGATTGAGAATAAAATTGGGGTGAAGAGCAATGAAACTGACCCCACAAGAACTCATCCTGGAGTCTGACAGATGATCGGAAGTACGAAAGGGGTTTTGTAACAGGAATAATCAGACTTGGGCTTCTAACAAGAAAAACAGTGACGCAAGTACTTGGTGAATTTTTCAGGCAAGACATTTGAAATACGCAAAACAAATTATTTTGTGGGAAACACTTCCAGAAGTTATCAGTGCCAAAAAAATACAAACTGTACAAAAATAAAGTAGGCAAATTCTGCCATTAGTTTGCAACCAGGCCCTACATCCACCGTCTCCAGTACAGACACCCCCCGCACCACTGGTGCCTGAAGTACACCCGCCTTAACTGATGCCACAAACCACCGTCATAAGAAAAAATTACCATCAGAGACCTATTATTAAATCTATCACAACAATTCACAAGTTCCTTCCAACTCCTCCCATCTGAGGTCTCTATCTGGTGCTGCAAGTTCACGTTTTAGCAGTACTTTACAAACTTCCAGGAACAAAACTCAGCGGGTGCTGCGGGAAGGAAGGGGCTATCACTATAAAACCAGGGTGGCCATTTTCACAAAGGCATCCTATGAACCAGGAGACGGATTTACTGTCTTCCCGCTTTACACGGCTTCTGTAAAACTACTCTCCCTCACCGACAATAAAAAGATAAATACTCAGCACTGAACATTTTACAAGCAACAAAACGCTAACTCTGCAGGTACGTGCCACTCGTCCTTCCCTCGACCTCGTAAGGCTTTGGGCTCATTTTACCAAAAGTGGTGCTTATGCACTGCAGAGCTCCAGCTGCTTGCGCGTCCGCTGGAGTCTCCAGCAGCTCTGTGACTCCAAAAGCAAGGTCCCTTCACCGCACCCACGCTGCAGAACCTGGGCGTGTGGTCCCAAAGCACCCCGTTGTGCGCGTTTTCTTCTAGGCATCTGGATACTCCACATGCTCGAATTCCTTGGTAACTTAGCACACACCACGCAATAAAATGAAGTGATTCTCCAGTCCTGTTACCCAAACCCAGAGCATCCCAGCTATCAGCCATCGCGTTACACAGTACATCATTCCAACTGCATCGCTTTGGGGGCTTAGTGCCCCAATTTTTTCAAAATCTCACAGGAGGGATTAAGCGGTAAAACCATGGCCAATTAAGAAGAACCTAAAAACATCCTGAAAGTGTATTAAGGGCCAGGGAAGAGAAATCTCACTTACCATTCTTCCATTTTTGTACCCAGTACTGTCTAGCTCACACGGATTTGGAATATCTGTTTGCTGAACAGTAGAGCCTGGCCATTTGCACCACCATTTCGGAGGAGAGAGGAAACAAGCAGAGAGGCAACCCTGGAAAATCTGCTCTCCTGAAGAGCTTAAGCTTCAAGGCAAATCGCCTCTTTTACCCATCGTACCAACTGATGAGTCGTGTAGGTTGAAAGGGTCTTCCAGAGGTCGCGTATCCCAACTGCCTGAGCAAAGCAGCGTCAATTAGAACAGGCTGCCCAGGTAAATTAGGTAAATTTCCTTCCTGAGTTAGGAAGCCCAAAATCTGAGTCACAAAGGTCTCACACAACTGCAGAGGGTCAAGAATCACTTCCCTTGCCCTACTGTTGACACCCTTGCTAAAACAGTCCAGGATGCTGGTTGGTTTCTGCATGGCGAGGGTGCGATGCTGACCTGTGTTCCAGCTCCTGTTCACGAGCGCTCCCAGCACCCTCTGCATGGAAGTGGTCGTGAAGATGATTCGCTGCATCACCTCCAAGGACCAGGGTGAGGCTGACGAGCTCTCACTTCCCCAGATGCTCTTCCTTGACCTTCCTGAAGCTAGGTTTGACATTTGTGTTTTCCCAGTCATCAGGAACCTCCTATAATCAGCATGACCATGCAAAGATAACAGCCAGGCCTCACACTGACATCAGCCATAAATAGGTACATCAAGAAGCTGTACAGTACTCCTGAGCACGGCAGAGCCTACAGCGTGGTACATCTTCATCTACAGTAAGACTTACAAACGGGAAAGTTTCTTACACGCTATGAAACAAAGATTTCTCCTTTACACAGTATTTTTTCACTGAACAACTACACAAACCGCCTGTCTTCCTACGAGCAGCTTTGCACAACATGGCCCATGCACCTCTGAGAGCAGCAAGAGCAAGTCCACGGAAACGTACGAAACGTGCCTCTGGAGCAGAGGGCAGCGTAACCCCCTGCACCTCCAAACAAGGTAAGATCCATGCTCGGAAGTTCTGCTGAAAGCCCTCTGCTTTCTGCCCCTGTCGTAGCTGGCAGGAGCGCTGTGCTCGGCACAGAGCACGCAGTCAGAGACACGAGCCGCCTTCCCTGACAACCCGCTCGGCACAGCCGGCACTTGGGCGCAGGGGCCGGAGGAAAGCGCCGCTTCCACGCAGTGCCCCGTACCCCGGGAAAGGCGACAGGCGCTGCTACCGGAACACCGCACTCCCGGGCTTTGTCACCCTGCAGCAGGTTAAAAACAGCAGCAATGGAAGCGACTGGCAAAGAGACTGACTTTCTATGGTAATTGTGTTTGCACTTCCTTTTGACTTTTCATGATGAAGTAGCCATAGAATGTTGTTTTTCTTTTCCTGGAGCGAAAGGAAATCACATAACCTTATCAAAAAAACGCAGCCAGCTAAAACCCTTCCCCTTCCATTCATTTAAATCCCTTTCAACAATACAAATGCAATTATGCACCATTACGAAGCCACTAATCGTTACGGTAATTGAGGTACACTTGTAACGTATTTAGGGAGCTGGACTCTGTGAGCCTTACAGGTCCCTTCCAGTCCCTTAGGAGTCTACGATACTTACACATACACACAAAAGTGACACAAGCACATTGTTGTCATATCAAACTACAGTCACAAAGGACCACTTAGGACCACAAAGGTTCTACACCTCATTTCATCATCCAGCAAAACCACCGAGGGGCTCCAATTCCAGACACAAACCACCTATCGCTGGAAGGGACCAGAAACCCTGAATTCAACTCAAGTTTACCTGGAGTCTCAATCCTTGTCCAACTAATTAGCCTGCACAGCAATCAATCACAGAAATACCCATCGAGCCCAGGGGAAGGCAAGGCTCAGTGCGGCAGATCCCAGGGAGCCACGGAGAAGGCTGGGCAGTAACTCCTTCGAAGCCCAGCCTCCCCACGCCTGTCGGAAAGCAAGGACCCAGCCCGCTAACAGGGCACACCCATAAAGAAAACAAACCTCTTTCACTGCGGTGCAAGCAGAAGAGAGGGGAGAGGATAGGGCAGTGGGGTCTAACGGAGTTAAACCGAGATTTGAGAGTTCACCGGCAGAAACACACAGACACTCACAGGCCAGACTCAGTAAGGCACACTGTGGGCGACAGAATAAACCAGCTTTGTTTTCCCCCAGCTGCTTCAGGATCTAACCAGCGACCCCAGCCGAGGCCGTGGGCTTTCGGAAGGCTTACACAAGCACCAGCATCTGCCTCTATTCCCATCAACGTCACATCTGTCAGAACACAGAACTGCACCACGAAAACAATCCCTGTCATAGAAAAATAAACCCTACTTCCATGGATATCCCCTGAAGCACCAAGCGTAGCAGATCTATTACATTTCCAATTGCTAGACAAAACCAAAGTTTACACGCACACACACACTTTCTGTTGGATTGTTTTTACGTATTTACCTACTTCCCTGCTGGATACCTGCATCCTGAAGTCCTTCATGGCCTGGATCACCTTAACCGGCCAGTCAGCGTACAGCACAATCATAAAAACTGAGCCCTGCACCAAGTCACAAGGTGACAAATTAAGCCAGCTGCTTCTTGGTAACTCTTCGCTATTAAATACTTAATTTCCCGGCAACTTCTCCCCACAGTTTGACTGCTCTCTACTACTGCTGTGCTGAGGGTTCAGGTGAGTACCCTGATTTAGACAGGAAAAGAAACCTTATCACATGAGAACATTAGGCAAGTTTTAAAAAGAATTTAAAACGTTCATTAAAAGGTCAAGTACATTCCCCAGCAGAAAATCCCAGACCAATGACTCTCCTGGAGAAGTTTATGTAGTTTGACTGCGGTTAGTTGTACTTATAGAGGCAAACAGGAAACATCATTTGTTTACACACACCTGGTCATTTGCTGTAGAGAACGAAGGAGGTACGGTACATCCTCAGGAAGGCATTCTTCTGAAAGCCATCTCAACCACCAACACCCCCCGTAGCATTAATCACTCAGTTACGCGGTTTGACGTGTAACTATTTTAGACAGAGTAAAGATTCACCAATTGTTGTTTTCTCTCCCCTCCAGAAAGCACGTTTTGGTAAAAAAAAAAGATTGTCCCACATCCTTGTAAGTGCAGCTTCTCTTTCACTGCAGAACAAAGATTTCACCATAGGAACATGGTATAACCACCAGAGAGATCACCCGGCAGCAGAAAAATCCCAACTGCTAATTTAGCTGGTTTGTAACAGAAACCTCATCCTGCAGCTCATAAAAATCTCCAGCTCTAGACACAGTTTTCAAAGACACGGTAGTCCTTCGATAAATTCTTCCATCACTAGACCTATTTCTTTTAAGAAATCCTAAATGCTACGAAGAACAAACGGGAAGGGGCGAGCCTTTCTTCCCAGCTCCCTGCGCACGGCTCCTCCCTCCAACACCGCTGCGACTGCTGGGGACTCGCACCTCACTCACACCTCACCTACGTTTACACACCTCACTCAAACGGCCCCAAAGCCGTGATCGCTCGGAATCGCTACATCTCACCACTCCGTGCTGCTGTAGTTCATTGCTGGGAGATTTGGGAGCTCCACAAGAAGGATGTTAATACAGCCAGACCTTCTCCTCAGATTTGATCTGAGGGCAGATTAAACACAACACGCTGTACACAGCATCGAGCCAAGGAGGTGGATGAACTCGCGTGGGAATGACTACTTGGCTACATCTATCTAATAAAATGATCAATATATTAAACCTTGTTTTGTGCTTAATGGCCTTGCAAACTTGTGACAGAATACACAAGCCATGCTGCTTCTCACCATGCTGATGATATCTGGAAGATGAAGAATCAGAGGCATGGGGGAACAAGAATACCAGGAATTTGTCCTCAGTGAGACACTCCTTAACTCCTACATAAACTGAAGAACCTAAATGAATCTAACCTATAATAAACACGTTTCCAGTGCAGGGAAACCAGCAAAGCACTTCCCATGTTGACACACATCAGCAGAGAGACTTCCTCCTCGTGGTCGCTCCATTCTCTAGCCAGCCCCAAGCTGTCCCAGGCAAAGCCCCATTCCCCAACGTGACCACGTCAGCAAGAGGGGTCTGTCTCCTCCTCCCACCACTCAGAGACACCAGCCCTTACGCTCCACCTCCACTCCCGTCTATATTCCCTACTGCCCACTGCAAAGAGTCATTTTGCCTCAGCCAAGGGGGTCGTGCACATGATCAATGCGCTCCACAAGATCTCACGAGGGGCTCAGGAAAACAAGCTAGTGAAAAAACCTACAGTGGAAACCGCAGGCACCCCATGCAAACTGTCAAGAACTTGACTTTAAATGGCTTCAGCTTCTCAGTCATAAAAGAAACAACAGTTTCTACCACAACGAGCTCCACTGACAGCATTGAAGTGACCTGGAAGACTAACTCTTCACTTTCATTGGAAGTTCGACCCTTTGGGCTGCTTCTACTTTAACAAGACATCCTGAAAAACCAGATAGGGTTTGGACAGAGCCATGGTCGGTGCTGGGAGGGGCTGTCACTTCAGACTGGCTTCAGTCTAGTCTCAGGAGCAGCACACTCAGCAGCCAGATGTGCTCCTACAGAAAACCCTCCAGTTCACTTCCATCCGGCAGGAACCAGGCTCTGAGCCTCAAGATCACCTCACGATGTGAGACAAAGGAAGCTGGGATAGCGTCTGTAAGTCAGAAGAGCTGTTCCTGGGACTGCTAATGGTTTTAAGAAAAGGGGAAACATAAGCCTAGGACACCTAAATGAGAGAATCCGGTCTGCAGATCAAGTACTAACCACAGGAACAAGTACAACAGTGTTCTTGATGGCTTATTAAAATAAATGTGACTGTCGCCATACTGGCCCTAGTCCAGGGGCCCTCAAACCCACCACCACTGCTCCCAACAGCAGTCCCAGCAAGGAGGCCAAAGGACAGCTCAGCAGTTGTTTCCTCAGAGCAAGGCTGAAGCACAGCTAAGACACATGACATTTCCCTGTGAGGTATCCACACCTCTGAAGTGTGAACCCTGTTCACAACCCTTAACGAATACCAAAACTCAGTGAAGAACCAGGCATTTAACTCCAGCCCTCCTCACTTCCTCCATGTGATTTACCTAGGTGATCCAGGTCAGTAAGACTTACCACTGAACTCAGTATTAGGACACAACATGAAATACAAGAGACTCTGATCTTTAGAAGGAGCTGAGCACTTACTGCTTGAACACCAGTATCATGTCAAACTGCAGAGTCCAAAATTAAAGATACTGAAAATGATCTAGACTCTGACACACACCAAATTTGGTGCTTAAGATAAAATACTGAAGAACATTCATGTAGGACAGGGATTTTTTTAACAGTAGGTAAAATTCGATTGTTACACGAGTAAAAGAGGATTGCACAGCCACTCTCAATCATACATGCTACACTTTTTACAAACAAAGAGAAAACACATTGGACCATTTACCATTTTTCATGGTTCTGCTGAGGATAAACATATGGAGAAAATAAGCTACTCCGTAGATCTTATTTCACTCCAGCGTCCGCACTTTTATTCTCCCTGTCACAGCCAAGTGGAGAATTTCCTCTTTCATGATAATAGGCAGAAAGTTCACAGATCTCCAGGCTGCACAGCAGGAAGTTTGAAGGATTTCCCTTCTTCAATGGGACAGGGGAGAGAAAACTATGAGGGGGCTACTGTGAAATCTTTTGCAAACTACAGCAACTGATTTGGAGACAGCGGTCTCAGACAGGGTCCTACAGCGATGCTACCGAGACAGCGCTCGCATGGAACACCGCCCGCATCCCGTCTGTAATAACTTGTCACTTTCCGAGAGCATGGGAACTCCTGCCGTCCCGACCAGGGTGTCACTTGGCATAACTAACCCCGCCAGCAGCGGCGGTCAGGGCTGCGAGGGCGCTG
>NW_010403334.1:0-206 GCF_000710305.1 Buceros rhinoceros silvestris
CCCCCGCCCCCTGGACACACCCCATTGCCACCCTCCTGTGGGGTCTCCCCGCACTGCACTCAGTACCGGGCAGAACGGACCCTACCACTGCTGGTGGGGAGGTTGACTGCGAGACCCCACCCCCCACCCCATCACCATGTGTGCTCCCCCCTCACCTGCCGAATAATGCCTCCCGCGCTGAAGATTGCACTCGCCATCCGCAGCAC
>NW_010403335.1:0-326 GCF_000710305.1 Buceros rhinoceros silvestris
GGTGCAACCCCGCTGCAGGTGCTGCCCAGCAAACCCCAGCCACAGGACCCAGGGAGGAGGAGGAGGGTCTCCAGGCTGTGCCCGACCCCAAAATGTGGCATCTACACACCAGCTTCCTGGTCGTGCCAGTCACTGTCGTCACCTCCCTTCTAATTCCCCTCACTCAGCAGGCAGAGGCTGGGCATATCGGGCAGGGATGAGAAGCTCTCTGGGAAAGAAGCAGGGAGGAAGAGGAAGAAGGGGGAATAACGAAGCTACGGCCCCAGAAGCCTACCCCTGCCCTGGGGTCCAGCGGGGAGGCAGGCATGGGAGGAGCAGGGAGGCAG
>NW_010403335.1:515-1124 GCF_000710305.1 Buceros rhinoceros silvestris
GGGCTGCGTGGCACCGATCCACCCCCAGTACCTCGCCGCTTCCCAGTCACTCTCCGTTGCAAGTGTACAGGTAGATCAGTTGGGACTGAGTCCACAGGGCGGCGGGGGGGCCGTTACTGTGACGCCTGCGACGTGGGGTTCTCTGACTTGCTCTCCTGGCTGGAGGGCGGTTTGCTGTTCCAGGGGCTGTTGGCCCCCAGCGCTGGCGAGTTGTTGAAGCTGTCCTCGTCGTCGATGCCATTGGCAGCGTCAAACTGCGTGTTCTCCAGCCGGGTAATAAGCCGCTCGTCCTCGTCCCCAAACTCCCCCCCCATCAGTGTGGGCTCGCCTACCACCATCACATCCTGAAAGGGGAGACGGTCCCGAAACATAATCGAGGTGGGGGGAGCCCGGACCACCAGCCCACCCCCAACACTGCAGTCCCTTTCCCCAGCCGCCGGGTCACCTCCTGTCTTCATTGCAGGACCTGAGGCTCAGGCACTGCATGGGGCAGCACATCCTCACGCCCTCGCAGGGAAGCTCAGGGAAGGGAGCTGGGACACCCTCTCCTCCCCATCACCCACAGAGAGCCAGAGGGACTTGGACAGGCGGTTCCCGGGGGATCTCTCT
>NW_010403335.1:1248-2762 GCF_000710305.1 Buceros rhinoceros silvestris
TTATCCACTCCTGGGGGCTGGGGCAGGGAGCCCTCCCCTCCACCCCAGAGGAGGAAGAGAGAATGGAAAGGGGATGCTTACAGGTACCTGACTGGACAGGGCAAAGGTGCTGGCTGGGCTCTTCTTCTTGCTGTTGCTGTTGTTGGTGTTACCCCCACCAGAGCTCATCGTGCTGCCCCCTGACATCTTCCTTTTCCGGCGCTTGCTGGGCTGCTGCCGTGCTGGCTCCGCTGGCAGGGGAGGGAGGTGTGGTCAGTCCCAGCGAGAAGGAACCAGTGCTCCCCAACCCCTTCTCTGCAGGGACCGTAACCCCCACCCAGAGCAGCACCACCACCCTCCTCCCCTCCGCAGCTTCATTGTCACACCAGCACAGGGGACAGAAGAGGGAGTAGAGAAGATTTCCATTCCTGTTTTGCTTTCCACAAGCAGCCGGCAGCCCCCAGGCCAGGAGCACTAACTGCCAGCAGCCCCACTCTGCCCCCAGCCTCACAAGACAAGCCCATGGACAGTCTCTGGGGCTGAGAGAAGCCTGTGCTGAGGGCAGGGCCTGAGCAGGAAGCCCCGGAGACCTGTGGGCAGCAGAGCAGGCAGCGTGAGGCTCACCAGGCGGAGCGACCATCCGCTGCCACTTCTGGAAGAGGCAAGTCTTGAGGCAGTCCCGGGGACTGAGGCTGTAGGTCTTGTGCCGTGACATGAGCTCCTGCATTGGTTCTAGGATTACACAGAGCTGCAGGGAGCAGACAGATGCGGGATTAGATCGCGATGCTCCAGGCCCCAGCAAAAGCCCCTCTGAGGGCATCTGACCAAGGCATGCTGGGCAGGCTCCAGCAGACCCAATGCTCCATGGCTCTTCACAAGCCATCTGCAAGATCCCTTTTGCAGAGCCCGCCCCCCTGCATCCCCATGCCCCAGGACAGCCAGGCATCAGGCAGCTGAGAGCACGAGACATACCACCCGAGTTCCCCCCCAGCTCTAGGGGAGCTGCATTCGTCCCCGCACCCTGCATGCTTACTCGGAGGTAGTTTAGTGTGGAGTTTGATAGCCCACAGCGCGTGATGTTCTTGGATAACTGGTCCAGCATCTGGGGGTCCTGTGCCTAGAGGCGAGAGGGACAGATGGCTCAGCCACATCCAGGCTGGGAACAGCCCTTCTGTGCCCCGGCCTGTGATGAGGGGACGGGGTTGAGGTCCCCCTGACCTGCCCAGCAGGGCGAGGAGCTCAGCAGCCCCATGTCTCTTGTGTCACAGGGGAGCTCCCAGAGCGGTACTCACATGCATGGCAAGGATGCTGCGGGGGATGAGCTCTCGATGCTGGCGGATGCTGAAATGCCACGTCTTTATCCTCATCATGTCATCAAACATGAACTCCAGGTAGAGCCGCCCCTCCACACACACCTGGGCAGAGTGCAAGGTCAGGCAGAGCCTTCCAACCCCCTGCCCAGTCTGGATCCCCTGGGAATGCACAGCTGCACACTGGGACACCCCCCAGCCCACCCCGTGGCTTTTTTTTTTCTC
>NW_010403335.1:2854-3436 GCF_000710305.1 Buceros rhinoceros silvestris
CGGCCATGAGACTTGGCTTGCGCCAAGTCCCCAACAGCCAGGGGATCGATCTCTGCAAAAAGGGGATGCTGCAGGAATGGCTGAGGCACGTGGAATTACAGCGTGGCACTCAACAACCCATGGAAATCAGTGTCCCTCACCCTGGGGGAAAGCAGCTGCCGTGAGGGCACCTCGGACCAAGGCGTGAGGAGCAGGAGAAGCTGCAGCATTTGCTGCCAGTACCTGGGTGAACATTGGCTTGCCATGCTGGGTGACCATGGTGCACTGGTCGCAGTCCAGTGAGACGAAGTTGTTGTGGAAGGACTCCTTGGGGTGCTTGAGCACGTAGTAGAGCTCTGTGGCCCCTCCTTCAAAGATGCTGCGGAAGTAACGGGGAATCAGAGTCCGGCCAATCGCTGGAGTGGGAGAAGGAAGAAGATAATGTCAGTAAACCTGGCTCACCCAGACATGCCCTGGGGCGGCATGGGGAGGGGTCCCTCGGTCCCTTCCAGCTGGAGGCAGCTGAGCTCCCACACCTTGCCCGCATCCACCCGCACAGTACAGGCACCGCCTCTCCTGCCGCCGAGGTAGTGCCCTGGGGAA
>NW_010403335.1:3548-5831 GCF_000710305.1 Buceros rhinoceros silvestris
AGAGGTAGTGCCCTGGGGAAGGAGGACCCAGGCTGCTACTCACTGTATCTCTTTGGTCCATCCTCCAAGCAGAAAGTGATTGTTAACATGGCATCGTCCTCAAAGAACTCCGTGGTGAAGGCGTCCCACCACAGATTGTCACATTCCTGGGGATGGTGGAGAGATGCCAGGTTATGCAGAGGGGAGACAGACAGACAGACAGACAGACAGCCTCTAGCTGCCAGGCACAGCAGCCGCATGCTCAGCCCATGAGAGCTGCACTCTCAGTTGAGTGCTTGGAGACGGAGTTGATGAGCCCTGTCCCACAGCTAAGCAAGGAACAAGGCACTCAGGGACCTGCACAGTGGGGCAGAACCCCACTGCCAAAGGGATTCTTCCTAGAGCCAAGGCAGCTCGTGAGGGCAGGCAGTGCAGAGAACCCCATCCCCAAAATACACACCTGGGAGCATCCCCCTGCCCCTGGCCACCCCTCTTTCCCCCAGCTCCCCACCTCTGTCCAGTTCTGCAGCCGCTTGTTGAGCTCAAATATCCTGTAGTCAGTCTGGTTCCCATACGGCGTGTGCCTCCTGCCCAGGGAGCAGAGCAAGCAGTCAGAGGGAGAGGCAGCCACGGGGTGGGGAGGGGTCCCAAGCCTGCAGCAGGGGGATGCACAGCCCCTCCAGGGTTGCCCAGAGTCCAAGCCACCCCCTCCACGAACCCCAGCCAGCAGTGTGCTGGCCCTGCTGAGGCACCTCGCCACAGGCATGAGCTCCCATCCCAGCGGAGTCCCTGACAGACCCCTGTGCTTACCCGATTCCAGGCTCCAGGTATGTTGGTGGGTACATGGGAGTAGGTCTAGGGGGAGAAAGAAAGTCAGGCAGATCAGTGCTTCTGGGGGTCTCCCTCTCTGCCTGCCACAACTCCTCCTTCCTTGCCTCCGGCAGCAAGAGCTCAGGCTTGCTGGAGGCGAGACCCTACACACAGTGCAGGCTGCACCCTGACTGCCAATGTCATACTGTCCTGTGGGGTGACCTGCACCCCTGAAACTGGGCTCTGCTCCCAAAACAGTGGCAGCTCTCCAGGGACTTGCCTGGGTCCTCTGCAGCTGGGACTCATGCCAGGTAGGACGGAGGTTGGAGAAGAGGCTGTTGCGGCAGGAGCTTGGAGCACTCCCTCTCCGGGGTCATCCCAGGGGCCTGGCCTGGCAAGGGGCTTGGCCCCACAGAGCTTTGGGACTTGAGGGCCCCCTTCACCCCAAGTATCACCCTTTCTCCACTCAGTCTTACCCGTGTATGCTCCAATACCCTCTCTGCCCTTGGGCTAACTTAACTCCACATGCCACAGACTCTGTACACTGCTGGGGAGCCTGACAGAGAGACCTTGGGGTGCAGACTGCAGAGAACTCTCAAACTCACAGACCCCTCCCTGGGCCCCAGCTCACCCCACATCTCGATCCAGCATGGTGCCTGGGTGGAAGGGAGGGAAGGCGTTGCCGTTTGGGGGCTCCTTTGGCGAGTACAGCTTGAACGACTTAGAGGAACAGCCTGGAGAGAGAGAGGGGACACAGGTCAGCTGGGGGCACCCTGCAAGGACACCCTGCTGCAAGAAGGAGGAGGAAGGATGCAGGACCAAGCACCAAGCCAAGCACCCATCAGTGCAGATCCATCTCTCCTCTGCTACCCCCTGATGCCAGCCCAGCCCCTGCACCCCACCCACAGCCCCAGGCCTCCCCTGCCCTGTGCAGGATGGGACCCACAGGGTCTGGGCTGAGCAACCAGGATCAGCAGCAGGAGGGGCCTGGCCCCATCCCAGAGATTTCCCACTGGTGCCCATAGTCAGTTCTCAGCCGGCTGAGTTCTAGGGGTGGTCCCTGAGGGGGGCAGTCCAGCTGGTGAGTGGTGAGCGGGTGCAGGGGCTGGCTGGGCCCTATCGTCCCCCTAGCCCTCCCTTCCGCGTCATTCCTAATCCCACCGGCCTGACCCGGGGATCACACGGGATCTTTTTGCTGACCTTTCTATCGTCATGGCGACGAGTGAATAATCGTCTGGAGGGAGGGATGGTGGGTCCCCAGGCAGCCACCATCTGCTGCTCGGGCAGGCCAGCGGCCACCCGGCTCCAGGCGGGTGGGGAGATCCCATACACCAGCCCCCAGCCCTGATCACCCCAAGGCCTCATCGTCCCCACCGCACAGGGCAAAGGACCAGGTGCTCACGGAGGACCACGGGGTGCAGTGGAGTGCACAACGGGGCGTGCGGTGTGTGCAAGCCACCGCCCATCCCTGAAAGCAACCTGGGACCCCCCCTC
>NW_010403336.1:0-5833 GCF_000710305.1 Buceros rhinoceros silvestris
CCGCATACCACAGTCCATCGATCCTGCCTGTCCAGATCCCTCTGTAGAAGCTCCTTACTCTCAAGCAGATTGACACACCCACCTAACTTGGTGTCAGCTGTGAACTTACTGAGGGTGCACTCAATCTCCTCATCCAGATCATTAATAAAGATGTTAAAGAGAACAGGCCCCAACACTGATACCTGGGGGACACCACTGGTGACTGGCCACCAACTGGATTTGACTCCACTTACCACCACTCTCTGGGCCTGGCCATCCAGCCACTCTTTGATCCAGCAAAGAGTACACTCACCCAAGCCATGAGCAGACAGTTTCTCCAGAAGGATGGTGTGGGAAACAGTGTCAAAGGCTTTACTAACATCCAGGTAAACAACATCCACGGCTCTTCCCTCATCAACTAAATGAGACACCTTGTCATAGCAGATAATGAGGTTAGACAAGCAGGACCTGCCTTTCACAAACCCATGTTGACTGGGCCTGGTCACCTGGCTGTCCTGTATGTGCCATGTGATGGCACTCACGATGATCTGCTCCATGACTTTCCCCAGCACTGCCATCAGACTGACAGGCCTGTGGTTCCCTGGATCCTCCTTCCGGCCCTTCTTGTAGATGGGTGTCACACTGGCCAACCTCCAGAGAACTGGAACCTCCCCCATGAGCCAAGACTGCTGACAAATGATGGGAAGTGGCTTGCTGAGCACTTCTGCCAGCTCCCCCAGAATTCTTGGATGGATCCTATTTGGCCCCATTGACTTGCGCACATCTCAGTGGTGCAACAGGTCACTGACTGTTCCCTCCTGGATTCATTCCGCTCTCTGTCTCTGTCTTCTGGTTCAAGGGGCTGGGCACTCAATGAACTGGTCTTACCACTAAAGACACATCCTATTTCTTATTCTCTCTTTGAGCATCTGCTTTTGGAAACAGTATAAACAATGCTCCAACTGCAGCTTTCGAGTTGACCCAGCAGAGCAGTTACCCTCTTGTCACTCACCCCGATGTAAATACAGCTTACACATGGGTTTGGGATGAGGCAGATGCAGCTCTGTCTTCTGCACTGCATCCCAATCAGTTTTAGCTTACTTCCCAACCCTGTCATGATGCAGGGGAGGAAAGGAGCCTAATGTATGGGCAGCTCTGCCAAGCAAAAAATGCAGCTGTTACCCAGAAACTCCGTCCAATCTGCAGCATTTCAGAGTGAACTTCATACCGACTGTGTGAGTTGAGAGGAGCATCACTCGAGAAAGAGTCTGAGTTTGGCTCAGCAATCTGACCACAGCCTGTCCACTTGTGCCAAGATGGTGCAATTTTCTTTTAAGACTAATAACGCTTATGCCAGAGCGGCATCCTCTCAGAAGACCATTCCCTGTCCTGCCTGCCACAGAGGCAGCAATGACAGGCAGGTTGGGGTCTTGTACAAAACGCAACTGACTTCAGCTCTTACACTCCAGTGCATCAGAGCATTCGGCTTCCAAAGAACACCTTACCAAATGGAAGAGTTTAAAGGCAACAGGAGAGGACATCAGTCAGCACCTAAGCAAAGGGCCACTAGAAGTCAGTATTTAGACATTTATTTCAGATATGCAGTTTACACGCATATTATTGAGCAAAACTGAACTGCAAATATACAAATACTGTAACAAGCATTACCAAATAACGAAACTGGCACTAGTGTTACAAGCGTATTACTGAAACTGGTGAGGATAAGTCATGGAAGAGGACTGCAGCTCATGGCATTTTCTTTTTATCCAACCAAACTTCCAGTAGCACCATAATGGCAATACATAAAACACAAGACAGAACATTGTTAACTGTTATACTGATATTCACAATTTTTTTTTCCATTTTAGTGAATTACATAGCAAAAAAATGTTAACAGTGCAGGCGCTTTGGCCAACTGCAGCTTGTGTTCGGCTGTACAGCTTCTATATGCAAAAGAAAAAGAAAAAAGCCAGCATATTTGGAACCCATCTTTGCACTTGGGCAGTCATTGCACTGCATTTTGATTCTGGGACTGAAGATATGCACGTCTTGCAAAGAGATTTCATGTCCACTAAAGCCTGAGTGAGTCTTTGGTAGGCTAATACTTCACTACTATTATTATACATTTATCTACCACAGTCATTTTATTCCCTAGAATTTTATTTTGTGATCCAAGGTGGCCAAAGAAGACATTCTGGAAAGCATTACAGTAAAATCCTTGATTGACCAGGCACTTCAAACCCAGTCTTTTCCAAAGGCACCAAGAATTGATGGGGCACCGTTTTCCCCCCCCTAATGACAGGTGACTGCATCTGCCTTTCTACAATGCTTATAAATCACCGGATTGGTATTTTACAGTTTTTATACACTACGTAGTAGCCTTATCTGCTGCATGGTTGGTTGCATGAGTAAGTCAGTAACCCCACTGTTCTTCACAGGTGATGTCTCCATTCCACCATCTCTTAAGTACCAATTTCTTCTGTTTCAAAGTTATGTAAAATGCCATAACCTTGCTCAAAGTGTACACACATACAACACTTCTGACACAGGCTACATCCATCTGAAGATACGCAGTTCGTTCTACATGCATTCTAAATACAGTGTGTCCAGTTATGAAAAAAATTATCATTATGAATATTCACTGTTGAAATATGTTCGTATAGGTCTCTGCAAAACTCTTGCTTCTCTTAAAGAGAGTTCACACAAGAATGGTTTGCAGTCACTAACGCTCGGCTAACACCCATTTATCCCAACCCCCATATTTTCCAAGTGAACAGTGCAGGACATATTATTCATTTCAGCATTTAACATATTAAGAACTTACCAATTTTTATCTAAATACACCAAGTATATGCTTTCAAGCAAAGTTGTGGCAAAAATACAAAACACGGACGTATCTGTACTGCTTTAATGCACTTGGTTAAAGCCTTCATGTCTCTTCACACAGGTCTGAGATGCATATGAAGTATTTTGCCTTATCAGACAAGTATATATAAAAAGCTTCTGCTGGTCACCTGAAGCTAACAGAAGCCTCATGTAATTCAACTAGCTTTCAGACAGGGTTCTTTAGTGGTAAATACATTTTTGCAGCACTTACAGGCTTAAATTTCAGTCTGAATAGCAGTGCTTAACTCCACAGGATGTTGTGAATGGTTGTTATTTGTTTCTTTCAGTGTTTCACCAACACCCAGATCTGCATCTGTCGAAGATCCGTTGTTAATGCTTTCCTCAGCAATGTAACTCAGCTGTGGAACGTCAGTGCTTGGGGCTGCTGGAACAGGCACAGGGATTCCACTTGGCTGTGGACAGTTTTCCAAGCGATCATTTTCCACCTCTGGGAGAACACTGACTGTGGTAAAGCGAGTATGATAGTCGCTGGAACCATGGCTACAGGAAGTTTTTGTACTTTCCATATCTGAGCAACTAAACTCGGAAAAGTGACTCGAGTGAGAATCGGCTACGGATGGAATACTATCACTAAGAGAAGGAGAGTCAAATTCACTGGAGTTTGTGCTTTGCTGTTCCAACAGCTGAGCATCCATGTCCTCTCTTGTCTCATTTATCTTCATGCTACTCTTCTTTCTCAGCTTACCTTTGTATTTTTTCCCTGCTGTTGTTTCTTTGGACCACTTGGCGGCGCTAGATTTATTTTCTGGCAAGCAGGCCGATGAACAGCCGGCATTGCTACGGCCTGCAGCACTGCCATCGTCAACGCTACTGCTTCCGCTGTTGTGTCTGAATTTGGCTGGCTTAGATTCAATATCCACTTGCACTTCCATACTGTTGCCTTCCCTAGAACAAGAAAGAATCCGAGAGTATAAGTGGTCATCTAAGAAAAAGCCAGCTAGCACAGCAAAACAACTCTTGCTGCTTTCCAAGAAACATAGCAAAAGAAAGTTAGAGAGATGTAACTTGTTTTAGAGAAGTGACGTGTTTAAACAAATAAACAGCCTAAAGTAAAAAAAAAAAAAAAAGACTGTACACTTCACTGAGCTACAGCCATGGTGTTCTTTGGAAACAGCCTTGGCAAAACGTAAGCAGTCACACGTCATTCAATTTGTAACAAAATTCGCAGTTTCAAAGGGCAATCATTGAAGTAGAACAGTTGAGGCAAGCTTAGAATATCCTTTAATAAACAAGGCTTATTAATCTTCTGTTTTCACCACATATCCCTTACCTGTCCAAAGGGATGTAGGAGTTCAGAATGGATCCTGCCATTGCTTTGGTACTGGCATTGTCACTCACTGTTCCCAAGCTAACGGTGCCAGATTCTCCACTCAGGCTGTATCGTTCTTTCTGCACATCTGCTTGTACTTCAAGTCTTGGAGAGAAAGGACGAGAGTTGCATGTACTGCTAGTACAGCTGAAGCACACTAGCTGAAAATTAGCGTCACCTTGTAGAGCTTCTCCATCATTCAGTAGCAGGCAGAGTTTATTAGTTACTCCGGTACAGACGCGCATATTTACCCGGCTGAAACAGGTTTTCTCTTCCCACTGTCAAAAATGACTATTCTTTGATTAAAACACCTCCAAACAAAACCACCACCAAAGGAAAACCAGATTAATTTCTCAACAAAGCAAAATGTTGTTTGTTAACCTCTGGTTAACACCACACAGAGGTTCAAGATTCTTTCCTTCCTGAGATGTACACAAACAACTTCCAGGCTTAGCTAAAATGCTTTTGCAGTTAGTGTTCTGTACTCTAAAAATGGAAAGAACAACCAGAAGGATATATAAGTTCAAGACATGATAGTTCCCATGTTTTTCCAGCTGCAAAATTATTACTAATCAAATACCAGGCAGAGAACTGTGTTCTGTACTCTGTTTTATATTGTATTATTATTAGCTGCAACAGGAATAAGAGAAATCTCAGCAATCAAATTGGGCTAGGCAGATAAGCTAGAAATCAATTTTTTTTTTTCCAAATGCCTTGTTGATCTATGTTCTGACAGTGAACTGCAAGCGTTTGCTTTGTTTTCCACTCAGCTCTTTAAAGAAGAGGATAGGTATACCTCCACCAGCAGTCACGGCTTAAAACACCTGTCCCAGCACGAGGGTACTTTTGATGCTATCCTGTACTCCTTATTCTATACAGTCTGGACTTCTGAATTACTCAGGAAAGTGAACAGTGTTAGCACCTGATCTAAGCAGCAAATTCCATCCTGAACCCTAGATGTTATCAGTCCTTTCCTGTCACACCCTTTCCATTGGGTACAGGACAGCCAAACAGTAAGGCCCCCGTTCACACGGGGTATTGAGCATGTTGCCACTTCGGCAAGGCCAGGTGCCCAGCCGCCTCCCCTCTTCCTGCCTAAGTCCATTTTGAATCCACACTCCACCCAGGTGTTCTGCAGGCATTGCTTGGTACTTGTAGCCTACTGAACAAGTCAGCAGTTCTGACTTTGGGGTGAGATGCTGGAGAACATGACTGTATTGGACATGAGGCGCCTCCTCTGACTCCTGGGTAGCGACTGCTCTCCTGGGAAGCAGGTGAACAAGATCTCAGGCCCCACTTGCCCTGAAAAAAAATTCAAACTCTTCCTTGAGGATTGTGGTCTGGCAGGATCTCTTGGCAATCAGCAGGTTTGTCAGAAATGAACAGAGACAGTTCTTTTTAATAGGAACCAATTAAAAAAGTAAAAATCAAACCCCATAATAAGCCCCTCTTCCTCTGCTTACATACAGAGCAGGATAGTGTACGGTAGAAAGCACGACTCTTACCTGTTAAAGCAGTTAACCATTGCGCTTCCTGAGAGACTCCCTGTTATACTGGCCCCAGCCAGGGCCATGGTACTAGCAGTTTCACTTAGGTTGTCTCGAATGGCTCCTATTCTATCCATGTGGCTGCCACTCG
>NW_010403336.1:5890-11107 GCF_000710305.1 Buceros rhinoceros silvestris
GATGTCCTGTTTTTTGCCCGGTGTGCCTGCCACTCGCACTCAAGCTGCCAGTCAGTCCGCCAACGCTTCCTTCACCTATACTTGGGTTATGGCGTGCCTCTGCTACTGAAGTGGTATCTGGACAGAAATAAAGAAGGTTCGTCAGTTAAGAAGTTGAACTTAGTAGTTTCTAGAATGTGACCATGGAAACCGTTCCTGAAATTATGCTGAGGAAGAGGATTTATAAAACATAAGGTCACAAAAAGATAATTTTGGAAAAAAATTTAAAAAAGAAAAAAAAAAAGATTACTTTCTTGGACTTGCTATCATGGTTATGCCTGACATCACATACTTAAGATACCAAAAAGCTAACCATGGATAGGATGGGTAACATGGAGTAAAGGACAACAGAGAGAACATATCACAAAGGATATTGCCATGTAATTAAAAAATAAAGCATGAGACCAGCATGTAGTTCTTCCTGTTATAGATAAAAAAAGCCAGCCAGCTTCCACGAACCAGGATTCTGAAAAAGCAGCATTAATTTTATCTTTAAACTTTTACCTATGGAAAAGACTTGAATATGAATTTGATTAAAATGGGCAGGAAAAGCTTTAATGCTCAGACTACAGCACAGCACAACATGAACACAGAGGAGCTACCCTCAGCTGAGAGGTGGTCTTTCAGCAACAAGCAGAAGCAGCTCTACCTGCAAATAAGCACTCTAGTACCTAAGGCCTTCAGATGCAAGTCACAAAGCCTGTATTTAGGGAAAATGAAACACTGGTTTTTCTTACCTACAGCTATATTTGCTCCACCAACATTTATATCATTTTCATCATCGAATTCTATCCTGACACCTTTTCCATTGCCTGCTGACACACCACAGCCTCCACTTCGGCAGAGGGAAATTGGAACAACTCCATACACGTAAGCCAGCATAATAGGGACACCAATACCTACAAAGGGAAGTAAAATCTTTCATTAAATGTGACTTATATTTTAGAGCCTTGCATAAAATAGATTTCATTTTCCCTGATTACTTAATATTTCACACTTGAAAGAAATCGGGAGAAAGAAAAATTAAGAAATATTGGTAAATCACTAAGGTGAAATGGCTGAAAGTACTTCCAGAATGTCCTCTGTCAGCACTAGTAGGTCGGGAAGCTTACTGCTTGATGAATTAATACTTCCAGTACATCCATAACATCTTTTACAAACAAAATGAAAATACTTTAAAGGTTCATATAAGCTCCACTGGGGTCTGTGGTAATGTTCCACCCAGAAGCAGAAATAGCAGATATCTATTTCAAATGCTATTGAACTAAAAATGCTAATATCTCTAAGTTAATAATGGGCTTGATTTCACATCTGAAGTCAGACAGGCTTTTGCTATCAGTTTAATAGGACTTAACATTATTACTACTGTGGGATCTTTCATATTTATTTTATCTCACTGATTAAATTCAAAAATTTTAATTATACAAGTTTTCCTTAAAAGTAAACAGTTCTGTGGAGAGGGTGGCAGGAATTAAGGGAAACCAGTGAAAGGAACTGTGGGCTAAAGTGCACACAGAGATACACACACATCCATCCCACCACTTCTACTGCACTGTAGAAGTTACTCCTTTGGCATATGAATTAAACTATCCTATGGCTTTGCTGATGGAAGTCCACAGAATGAACAGAAAAAAGGTAGAACAAAAAATGGCAAGCTGGCACATTCTGAAAAAGCCAGGACGAGGCAGACCCAATGCAAAGGGTCTTCAGCCTAACCTAAAAGAAAGGTTCCAGTTATAGAAAATCCCTTTCGACTAGAAATTCCTCAGCATTCAAGCAGGAAGTCCATATTCTCAAGGCCATTATTTTGGAAGCTATCTAACACCCTGAGGTTGGAGGCTGTGTGTTAATGGCAACACGGCAAACACTCCACAAAATAAAAACCAACTGCTTTCCCTAAAAAGCCAAGTTTTATCTCTGGTCAGGAATAAGAAACAGCTCAAAAGAATGAGGTAAAGCAGACCTATAAATACACCTGAGACTTTGCGTTGCACTACGTGTTTAGCAGGGAACTGACACCACAGCTCAGGAGAACAATGCAATGCAGACAGACACCAGAGCTGTTTTGACTCGCGTATCTGCATTTGCACAGTGGTCCACCATTGTTAACATGCAGTTTAAAGCCACAGCTTCATGGCCAATTTAAACCACCACTTGACGAAAACAGCCATCCTCCTGAGGCCACTCATTCCTCTGAGCATTATTTCTGGCCCAAGGGGGAATACCACCTACACAACTGCGTGATGAATTGGATCAGGGGACTGACCCAGCTTAAAACGAAATGGTGGGTCTTAACATGAATCAGTTATCCGTGGCAGCTTACTGTGCAACTGTAAAGATGCCTGTGCTTCAGCAAAGGGGAAGCAAGGCAGCGCTGGACTAGTCCACTCTTCAAAAAAAATCAGGGTTTGTTCACAGTGATCTTGAAATTACACGGTAAAACGAGACAAGTATTTTGTAATGTACAGCCATGTTTTCCTCCAATGCTATCCTCATCAATCCCTGTAAGAAATAACGTGATAGAATTCAAACTGACTCCCAGAGCATAACAAATATTTGGTCAACTACTGCCATGTTAAGTATAAGAGATTGTATTTTTCTTCTGTGTTGAGAAAAGTTGATATGAAGTTATTTGAATACGAATAGAGACGCTGTGGCAACCGTTGTTTCTTGGTCAGTCATTTTAAAGAAGCTTTAAATACTTCAGTTTCAAAAGCCAGATATGACAAATGGAAAATTTAATTTGCAAGATTATTTTTAATTCTTCGTTTTAATGCAGAATTTCCTGAATTCTGTATTCCTGTATTCTCTATTCTATCCTGAGAGATGTATAACCTCAGACTCCTGATAGTCTCACTTCCTTCACCTACAGGAGTAAACTATAGGACCCTTCTCAGCTGTTGTATTCACGAGTGTTTGTAGACTCCCGGTTGCAAGGTGCTATCAATACACAAAATAGCAATATTTGCTTACCTACAGTTACTGCAGCTACAACTGGAGAAACAATGACAGATAAGGTTACACCACCTGCTATAGCCAAGTTTCGCTTGTGCTTTGAAATGTCTTTGCCTTCGTATCGATTGTGAATCTTGAGAGAAGAAAAGGATAAAGGAGTTTTAGAGTATTATTGTCATCAGTAACACATTGCTGCAAGGATGGAAGAACTGACATATGGTTTGGAATCTGTATAATGCTCTCTTCCAGACAGACTCTATGCTATGTCACGTTTTATTCCTTATCTCAAAGAAAAGAAAAATTTCTTAATTTCAGGCATCTTCCCAAAAGCTAGAGGTCCTCCCAAACAGCAACTACGCATTTCTTTTCAGCCTCAAGTTAGAAGAGCTAAATCATTGATCAGGGTTTTTTTGTTTAATCATTACTGCAGCTGACATGCTTGGAAAAAGTAGACAATTTTCAGGACCATAGAATTACCACATCTGATCAAATTGACGCTTCTTATTCCCAGCCATCTTTTCCCTGAACAATACGGAGTGACGCTTTCACAGATTATTAGGTCTATGGAAACACAGGCTGACATAATAAGAGTCATGAAAATCTTGCAGTAAGGCAGCCTTCACCAACACAGCCTGGGAAGAGGGGAGAGCAAGAACTCCATGGCTCTGGCACCCTCTCATGACAAGCTGTTGAGACAGGAAACGTTTTAGCAAACCTAAGTCTTAGCTGTGCTACTATTTACTGGGGACTCTTGCTAACCAAAAGCCTTACTGGTAGTTTACATCTGCAATAACTCTAAAACTTCACTGCCTCAAACCTACCTGCTGCAAATCCCAAATGAACTTGAAGGGCCTTCGAATATCACTATTCTACAGATACTTCCTACTTTTTGTGTTTCATTTACTCTCTCTAGGAACATGGCTTTTGACGGATACACGCTTCATCTGTCATCATTCTTGGGGAAGATATAGTTACAAAGGAACAATAGGTTGCTATCTTAACAGTTGTCATAAGGCTAAGTTAATCCCCACTACACCTAAGGAGCAATACAAGAGTACTAAGAGGATAATCACAGCATTTTTATATCCAAATAAAAACACTGGGCTAGAAAAAAAGGGATTTCAATAAATGCAGAAAACTGCTAGGTTAAAAGATTTAGATATATAAAAGAGAGGACTAGCACTTCCTTAAGGGAACTATCAAAGCACAAGCACAATTCAGAAGACAGGCAGAATGTTGTAAAAGACCAGCGAAGCTTCCTTTACTGAAGCAGTAGCAGCATTAAGAAAATAAAGTAGGTCAGATTACTATGAATGGCTATAAGGAAACAGCATGAGCGTGAATGACAAAATGGGAAAGGTTAAAATAAAGGAGACAAAAAATGAGACAAAGTCAACAAGAAATTATTCTACAAGTACAATGCTAGTAAGAAGAAGATGAAAATGGATCAATTTGCTATTTAACAAGAAAGAAAGATAGACAGCAGATAAAACTGGAGGCCTGTTCAGTATTTTCCCCTTCAGTTGTCACTAAAAATCAACTGTGAGCCATGTAACTGGTGACAAAGGAAAAAGATCTGCAGGAAAACAGCAGGTTAGAGTGTACTTACATGAGCTGATCTGAAAAATATTTCAGCAGGCCCAATTTCAGAACCACTAATAATAATTTTTGAGAATTATTATTTATAGAATAGGTCCTCCAGAAAAAAAATCCAGGGTCTCTTAAAAAAAAAATAATAATCAGGAAAACTAGAAAAAGTTAAACTGCAAGGATAATATTTAAAAAGGTGTAAACCAAGAAGCTGGGGGATTTTTAGACCAATGAACTAAACTTCTGACTTCCTGAAAACTGGGAAGTTGTAGACACCAAAGCAAATGCAGGAAATGAATCCACAGTGATGTTTTTCAACTAGAAATCAATGTCAATTTAATTTTCTTTTGTGACCAAATAACTAGGTTTGAGGATAGGGAGAAGCAGATGGCACGCACTGACTCGAACAAAATTGACATTTGCTTGTAGGACACTCAAACAGGTTGTAATAGTCCAGACTGAAAAATGGACTAGAGAAAACTGCTATTGACTTCATGGAAAACTGACCAAAACCATCCAAGTTGTCATCAGGTTTTTTTTTACTCCCCAGATTGAAACCCTTCACCCTATACTTTTCCAAGACACATGGTCTAGATCCGAGAGTATTCAACATTTCCATTAACCTGGAAAAGG
>NW_010403336.1:11188-32179 GCF_000710305.1 Buceros rhinoceros silvestris
AAGAGAAGAATGTGCATGTTGAATTTCAGGCCAGGACAATCTGGCAAGGTTACAAGAATGCCAGAACTCAAACTAGTCTTGAGAGGATGAAAAAAGTGGCCTGAAATGTCTAAGATGCAGCACAATGACACTGAGTTCAAGACTTCCCTTAGAAGGAGACTAATCATCTAAAATACCCGTATAGTGGGGAAGGGTATGTGTTTTACAGAGTACACGAAATGAAAATAGCATGTTGTTGAGAAAGATAACTGGCAGTTTTATGCACATTTCATTTAACTCAGCTGAAGTAATGTTTCATCCTCACTGCTATATCCAAACTGGACAAAAACAAAGGCGTTACAAACAACTGGAAGGAAATGCAGAAGATGAGAATCAGAGGTCTAAAACCACAGCTTGTCAAGAAAAATCGGAAGTGCTAGCTTCGTGATAAGAATGAAAGTGGACTTAAAAATCATCAAATATGTAACAAGATATTGCAAAGCAAAATGATTCTTCATGTCAGCTGAAGACAATGCAATAAGAATTTAGTGTACGAAGAGAATTTACATTAACGTTAGAAAAATCAATTTGACTAAGCAAATTAGGCTTGGAGAGTGTGTGGAATCTCCACCACCAGATGTATTGAAGAAAAGTGCAAACACGTGACAGGAATCACAGAAAAATGACCATTAAGCAGTAGGGTGCAATGGAAATTCTTATGAGGCCTCTCTCACAGTCAAACTTCCTGGGACTACCATTAATACACGAAAGGTGCTCAGTGATGAGGACATAGCCCAAACTCTAATGAGAAAAGCAGAACACGTAACTGTACTTTGAAAGAGGTAACTGCTGCTTTCTTCCTCGTCATTTACGAGGTTCCAATGACCACATGGACCAAGGCAAAATAGAATAGAAGGGTCAAAAAACAACTGTAGTGGACAGTAGGACTACTTGTTTGAAAGAAAAAGATCAGGACTTGGTCTAGCAGCAACAGCTCATGTGAGAGAAACATTTCCCACTGCCACCAAATGTAAAAGTATGTGTCTGTGCCAGTCACTGCAAGAATCCATGCTGATAATGGCAGAAAAACAAATCTGATTATGCCATCCCAGTACACGTAAGTCAACACTTAGCATGTGCTGAACCAAGCCTTCAATTCAAAAAGCCCCTTTCCAAAAGGTTCAGATAACTTACTATTTTATCCTAAGTTACGAACAGGAGATGTAATTCTCTTTTACATTCCTTGCCATTTATCATTTACTTTATACTAAAACCTGTTATATTTTTAACAGGATATACATCAACTGCCTTCTGATTAACATCATTTCAAGCTGATTTCACAAGCAGTAAAATGAAGATAGAAGCTGTCTAGCTACTTACACTGAGCACTGCTCCACATGGGGGACTGGCCCAAGGCAATTAACAAGCTGCTGAGTATAAATGCTTAAATGTGTACACGCGCAACCTATACTAGCATCATTTTATACTAAAATACTGGTAACTACCTGCTTTTGAGAAAAGTAAGAAGGATTTCCTTTTTGCCTTCCTTCCTCTCTAAATATTGTTTAATTCTAAGGGACACAAGAGAAACCAGAGATTAAAAACAGAGCAATTTTAGAAAAGCATGCAAGAACTTCCATGGGAAGATGTGGAAATGGAAAATTGTTTGCTGTTTTACTCTGCCTGTCTTAAGAGAAGCTACATTCTTAAAAACACTGCTTTTCCTTCCTATACAATTGAAGCAAATATCCTTAAACATTTCAGGGGTTGGTTGGTTTGTTTTTAGGGGAGTTATTTGGGTTTTTCATTTGTTTTTTTTTTTTTTTTGCTATCTGGTGAAGATAGCCAACTGAACATAGCACTACCCAAGTCATACAATGCAGAAGGTAAAACCTGAAGCATGTTAGGAGTTTACTGTTAGTAGTACATTTTACCTTACGTCCCACATACACAGGAATTCCAATAATCATAGCAGGAATAGCAATGCCAGCTATTAAGGCAATTCCTACAGGAGCTCCAACAAGTGTCCCTAGTTGCCACAGTATTTTCTTCTTACGGCTCCATGGGTTCTTTCCCCAAAATGTGCAACCTGATGGGCTAATAGAAAGAAGAAAACTATAAAGGTATTGTAAATAAATCAACATAACTATACAGTACTGAACCGTTCTCTAGTTACAAAATTACTGTTCTTCAGTTCCAAGTTACAGATGTTATGGATACCAAATCATCAGTTATAATTTCTTCAGATTTTTTTTTCCTTTAAAGCATATTTTGCAGCATAAAGAGAAGCATACTGCATATTACCATATGTCAGACCTGTGGTTCACAGGTAACTCATATAATCAAGAGGTTCTGTATTGCTTACTACAGAGACAATACAGCAGTATTAAGACATCAGTAAAAATAGTGGGTGTGTTAATCCAAAACACTTCAGTTGTTGTACTAAGTACATATTGCATGCATGAAACTCAGAAAACTGTTTTAAAATAAAAACAAAGCAATAATTTAAATGCATGCATTTAAAACTAACTTAATTCTCAGATATGAATAGTTCAGCTGTGAATCTCTACTCCAACAGGAAGAAAGCCAGACTTACAGGACCCAGGAATCTATTTCTACATACTTTAGAAAACAAATTACCAACCCCATAGAGCTTTTTTATTTCTTATATTTACCTTAAATAATGTAAATCTGAGATCTCTTTCATACATAGCCAACAGAATTCACAGCCACAGACAGCACAAGTCATATGATTGCAGCTTCCATCATTCATTTTTATTATATAAGCAGCACAGCGTGGGCATGGCTTTATGTCATCAGCTGTTTAAAAATGAATATTAAGATCACGTCACTTCTTTATACAGGCAGATTTAATCACAACATAGATACTCATTTGGGAAAACTGACTGAATCATCTGAAAAACGGAAGAAGTTTATTATAAGTTTGCTTTACAAATCTTCATTTGGCAATGATTTGATAGCTATTTGTAATTGTAAACCTTGGGCCAAGTAACGCTAACAGAAACATGGCATATTAGATCATGTTCAAGTAACTGCATAGTTAATGCATACATTCTCTTCAAGGATTTTCTAAGCTTAATGCAACATATATTAAAGTCAGACATTAATTATATATATATGTTAATACAGGACTTATAATACAGTCTCTTTAAATATAATCCTTTAACAGTTCATGCTTTTATGAATCTTTTATTTGAATTATCAGCCTCCACGGTTATTTCTTCTTATCTTGAATCCATCTCCCCTTCCACATTAAGTGCATTTCTTCAGCACCACCAACCTCCTGAGTCCTCTTCACAGCCCTATGTAATACTTGGCTACTCCCTAGAAAAAAAAAAACTGTAGCAAAAAGAGAATTCTGGAGGGTCTCTTTATTCCCAAGTCAAATGTTGAAAAATGCAGTTAAGGGACTAGCTCTATCATCGATAAACAAGGGATCATTGAGCAACACTGAAAAACTTGTATATTGAGACAAATCACAGTTGTGATCTTCATTTCTTCACGTTACTGTTTAGCATCTGCACTTTGGGACAAGCTATTTACTCACTGCAGCAGAAATACCTTCCAGCTCCTAGTGCAGATGCCCAAGTTTACTGCCTCTGTGCCACTAGGTAGAACAAAGGGAAAGGAGGGGTTATATTTGGTATAAAGAATACCGAATGCGGTGCAGAACCAGCAGAAACAGTACCTCCACAACTGCAGTGCAAAAGCGCAGTGAGCTGCTGAAAGGATGCACTAGCTATTCCAGACAGGAACAGATGCACAACCTACAGGGCAGTAACTAAACAGAACAAATTCTTACAGCACCGGTATGGCAAAGCTACTGCTGTTCATGCTGGGAGTGACTGAGAGGGCAAGGAAAGGAGCTGACATGCTAATTTATTTAAAGTTTAGAGGAAGATGCCAATTTCAAAGGCAAGATGGAATGCCTTGTTAAAAAAGCCAGCACAAACAACAAATTAGACACTCCCAAGTCTAGGGCTGACATGGAGAACAGCAGCTCTAACTACATTCAAGATGCAAGACAGACTCTTTTCCCCAAACATCTACCTTGTCAGGCCAGGCAGACACAAAAGCTGCCAAATAGGACAGTTTGGTGAAACTACAAATTCTCATCAAGAGCTACCTGGACTCTTGCTCTGCAAAATACTACTCTGAATAGACTATCCTCATTTTCAGGGGGTTACAAACAAGTTCAGTTTTAAGAAGATGGAATTGTTTGCTTTCTGTTAGCCAAGACACATTAGCATTTAATTGAAAAACAGAAATTAGCTCTAACAAACAGTTGTCAAACATCAGAGCTGGCAGGAGACCAAGAGCCTCCTCTGAAAGCAGAAAAATCAGTGGGTTTGAGTTTTGTTTTTTTACAGCTTTTATTGCTTGCAGCCCTGTGAAATTTCACCTACAGTAGAGAAAGTAAGTTTTCCCAGTATGTATGTAAGTGATACAACTAATGAAGTCAGCCTGCCAAACACCAAGCACGCTTTGCAACAAGTTTGACT
Organism: Buceros rhinoceros silvestris; assembly: GCF_000710305.1. Classification (NCBI taxonomy): domain Eukaryota; kingdom Metazoa; phylum Chordata; class Aves; order Bucerotiformes; family Bucerotidae; genus Buceros; species Buceros rhinoceros. The sequence goes on from NW_010403336.1 coordinate 15,691, forward strand.
TCACATTTTTCAGTTACAAAGGAAGAATTTAAAATGCTGACAAGCCTGTAAGATTGAAGTCAGGTGTGGTCACACAGTGCTTCAAATTATAAACATTTAAGTTTCAATTCAAACTTAAAATTGTGTATTTTATGTTTCTGAAAGACAAAGAGAAGAAAGCAGCTAGTATATAACGTGCTACTATTCAGTTCCTTCCTTTTAGAGTTAACTGTGCAAATCTACTAGAAAGAGATTTTACAGACACAGTATCCAAATCATAAATACCTGCTGCTCCAGATTCCTGGCTGTAACTGATAGATGAAGAACGAATTGTTCTCAGGCGCAGACTTTGAGCTCTCTCCTGACGAGCAGCATCGCAGGTCTGGTTTGGATGCCAAATCTGCTTACAGTGGTAGCAAAACTCAGTTCCACAGCCTTCTCGGCCACATGTAAGTTTGGGACAGCTGGCACATCCAAAAGCGATCACAGCATATCTTAAATGAACAAGAGGGGCAAGAGAGAATTTTGTTAATAAAACCAGTCCTATCTATAGATGGAAGCAGAGAAGACAGCTGCCAGAGCAGCTGAAACAGGTAGAAAGACAGTGAACATCAGGAGTTGACATTAGGTGGCCAAGCACAGGTTCCTCCTTACTATAACCTTCCACAGCTCTATTGCTATTGATTTAGACTGGAGACTGCATAGAAATACCACAACCAGTGTAACACTTTGCTCTACCCCACTGTAATAACTTCACACAGCACTGAAATATCATGTATTTAAGACTGAATTTGGTACTGTAAGGCTTACAGTCACAAAACAAACACAGGTTAGAAGAGTGGGACAATAAAAAACAAAAAAGGTATTTAAGCAACCAGAGAAAGTTAGAGATTCCAGAGTATCCCAGTCACTGTGGGCATGCCTAAGGCTTGACCCTTTCTATAATCTGGGAAGATCCCTGCTAAGTGATCTGTAGTGTAATCTATTACTGTAAAGGCATCTCACTTGGTACTGCATGACATTTTAGTATTTACTTCATTCACCATGAAGACCACTATCTATTTTAAATAGATGCTTGTTCACTCTCTGTATTTTAAAACATCAAAACCACAAAACAAATATTTTATAAATAAGAATTTTTGTTTCTCAGTTAAGACAATTTCTCTTTTTTTCTGACAAGTTTTAAAATATATTTCAAACTGTCATTCCAGAAATTGGTAAGAGGTCAGGGTCTCATCGTCACCTTTGCTCTGACAATACTATAGAGCAAACAGCTCCAAAAATGCTGAGACTTACAAAACTGTTACACTATTTTGTAATCAGACAATACACGAACAATTCTATAGCATGACCGAGCTATTGCCACAGATCGATTCCTCCATTAGGTTTGCATTTTAAAGTTCACATGATAAAAATACAGATTATGTCTATTACATTAATATTAATTCTAAATATAAATATTACACACATACACCTTAATTCCTACCTACTTTTTTCAATGATTTTATGCAATAGATTTCTTTTAAATAGAAAATATTCAGTCCACTACTATGAACACTTAAAACAGATGTATAGTTTTATTCATGTGAAAAGTCCCCCTTGAATAGACTTCAGACTTATAAATGTAGCACTGTTTGACTGTTTTTGTTTGACTGTTTAAGTTTGACTGTTCAAATGAAGATAATTTTAAATACTAAATTTTCTATTTTTAGTCCCGTCCAATTTATAACAGTTGTATAGACTAACTCAAAATACTCTTTATCAGTAATGATACTAAAAAAAATTCCCACTCACATACCTATCTGAAAACTTGGCTGTTTTCATTTTAGAATACCTAGATCTGAAGCTCTGTAAAGTTAATGCAAATCCTGTCCCTTTCATTAGTATTTTAAAAGAGCATGTCTGAGGTTCCTCTACAAGACATTCTGCATTTTTAACCTTTAATTTACAAATGATGCAGTTACAAACAAAAATGTGATATATGCTTGCCTGTTTTCAAACATTCCTTACTTTCCAAGTAAAAATGTTTCAATAATTGCTAGATTCTTTTATACTGTTGCCAAGTTAATCAGCTCAATTTTCCCACTTACTGCAACTGAAGAGATAATTGCTTTGGATGTACACAAAGAGACTTTGATCCAACTGTGCCTTCAACATACAGGGACACATCTCAGACTCAGTAACATTCTATCAAAGAATCTCAAGTGTAGGCCACAGAATAAAATATAAATTTATATCCTGCCTCCCATTGCCAATAAAGAACGAGCCCATCTCTAAAAGCACTGCCCATTTGTGACCGACATATTGGCATACCTTTAGAAAGCAACCTCTTAGACCAGAGAAAACCTCAGTTAAAACTGTACAAGATTACAGGTTTAATTCCAACATTTTGCATTCATTTTACAGGTGATGTGAAAGCCAAGTTGTTGTTAGACTGACAGAAGGGACAACCAACCACATTCAAAGCAATAATGGGTCGAACAAAAAACAGAGGTAAAGAGCAATTGACTGAAGAAAGGACATACAGTGAGAAGAGGAATGAAGAATTTGCACGCTTTTGCCCAACCTGTTTTTTGCTTGACAAATGTAATAAAATCTAGGAATCGCTGCTTTCTTCTAATAATGTCAGCATCTCAGAGCAAAACCATTAAATAATTCAGACAGAAGAAAAGACAGAACTCTTTTGGAATACTGATTCACTAAGGGTTGTTAAAATGACATTGAAAAACTGATATGAAGAAACTGAACCTCAAAAAAATTAGTCTGAAACAAAGCCCAAAAGGTTTCCTTATCCATGCTCCTTCACCAGGAAAGGATCACCTACTTGCCACCATCCCCTACCAAGCCACTGCAGATTGGGTACAGCTGGTCCAGACTTTCACAGTATCTCAGGTAACAACAACAGTCAGGATGCATTTGAGCTTGCGACAAAAGCCGAGGATGAAGTATCCCAGGGATTACGGACCGTTTCGGGCATTAGACTGCTTTAGCGCTAGAGTCCTCACAGCTCCCAAGGCAGCTCATCCAGGGCTTAACTTGCAACAGAGGTTCTCCTCCAAACTAATTTGTGGTTCTCTCGTTGGGAAGTTCTCCACTGGGACAGAAGTAGCAATATGCTTACTACTGCAGTTAATTTTGTTTAAAGATCTGCCTGGTCCCAGTTTTTCCACCTCTAGCACATGGTTTTACCCCAAATAAGAGTGAAAAAACAGCCAAAAAAGACATATTTACTTCTTAACCATTCTTTGTTGTTTCCTGAGAACACAGGGGCCCATCATGTAGGAAAAAAAACCCCATTATAACAGTCCAACTTAGCTTCCCTCGTTATTTTTCCTTCCCCACAGGGATGAAAGTTTTTCTAACTATTTGGTCTTTATCTTGCCCATACCAAGTGCAATGCCCAAACCCTGAAACAATACTACATGGGATGTTTCATCAGTGCTGAGGGGCACTGTCATACACCATCTACTTGGCTCATTCTTTTACCTATTCATGCTGTTAATTTTTCCTTCCAAAATGCTCTACTTCGCACCTGTTTCCTATTTATTACAGTATTATCTAACTTTAAAGACAACTTCAGGAAATAATGCTCCACTCAAGTTATTGCACCTCTCCTACTTTGGGATTAATTGCAAGTTTAGTAAATGCATTCCATCCAGCTCCTTCATGAAATATTTGATCCATGCTGAAATCGGGTCAGGTGCCATCACAATCCTAATGCATTCTGCCAGTACAACATATCAAAAACTGTTCAGAAAAAAAAGCCCTCAGTTTTAATTGCATATTCTACAAGTTAATTACAGTTGCCAAAGAAATTAGAAACTGCAACTACTGTTGTACCACATCATTGGTAAAACAAATGTCTGCAGATCTGAAGTTTGTGCGCGCTCTAAGTGATACCTCACCCTTAAACAATATTTGTTTGTTCAGTGAAAGTCTGCACGTGCTTCTCTACACCTCATGCCTGTACAATTCCTTCCTCCATCCTCCTCCTGTGCTCCACAACAACACTAAAACCCTGTTACTACTTTCTATACTGCTCCTGCTTCTCCTTCTCACCTCCCTCTGGGTGTGTTCTCTCAGGTCCCCTGGCTAACAGTGAGCTGAGAGCCCAGTGCTGCAGCAGCCTCCCAGATAGGCACAGACTGACTTGCCAGACGGTACTGCCAATGGCTGCCTGGAAGGCCAAATTTAAAAAGGTAACTGTAGGATTCAAATGCAGATATTACTGATGGTCCCTCCTTTGCACAAGTTTTGGTTGTTTGGTTTTTTTTTTTCAAAACTTCTTAGATTATCTCATGCTGAACACTCAACCCCCTCTGCCCAACATATTTGAATGTGCTAAAAGTTTCAAAAGTGTTCAGGAGAAGCACAGGAAAAAGACAAAATGTGATCGCACAAGCTCTTGTTTCTTTAGAATGACAGCCATAAAGAATGATCCTGCTGAGAAGTACCCAAGTAACCAACTTCTTCTGATTTTAAACTAATAATGAGAATTTAGTGAGGGTGTAATATCTGTACATTAAAAACAGAATCCATCTATCACTGTGAGGCATTTCCCTACCAAATGAAATACATTAGGAAAAAGTCCTGTTCTCAAAGGTTCTGTAAAGGTTACCCACATAGTACTAGTCTGTTCCCCTCACACATAAGCAATGGCATAGTTTAGCTGCCTGGCAATACACCACAGGATTCCACCCTCAGAGCAAGGAGCATGCAGTAGGCAGTTCTGGAGCAATGACTCAAATATCTTCTATCTACTAATACATTACTGTGGACTCTCATGATTGCACAAAACTTTAACTTCACTTTGAAGACTCAGTTTTTATTTTTATAATGGTATTATCTATACAAATTATCATTACAGTTTCTACCATTTAATGATACTTAGGATTTTGTTTTTAAAACAGATGAGAAAACTGAAAAAAATAAGGTAAAATGTTTCCATTAAACAAATCTGCCTTAGTTTACTTACTGAAATAGTAAAATAAGCATCTGAATTGCTGAAACATTGTCTAACAGAAAATGGTTTAGTAGCTCATACATGCCTCCCCTTACCTTCAGTAACAACAGTTTGTCCAGAACACGAAAACTCAGGGAAACTTGTTTGATAGGCAGAAGTGTGCCTCATTCAATGCCTTCTAGAGGTTGTTGTTCTCTTTTGCAGTATTGAAATATTAAAAGCTGTACTGGTTTGGTCCACATGACTTTGTTACAAAATCAAGCAACCAATCCATCTCTCAAATAATTTCTCCTTCTCTGCTCAAACTATACCACTGCAATGCCATCAATGTTGAACCAGTGGATCTAAGAAACTATCACCTTTTGACTCCATTAACAAATTGTTTCCTTTAAAGTATGAAAGCAGAATTGTATTTCAAATGTGTTTCTTAACATATCATTTAAATTTGAAACCCTCCTAAACATTAAGCACCTGAATATCAATATTGGAATATTTAATCTACCTAAAAGTCAGTCCTATTTTCCTTGTTCTTTTCCAACATTATTCCTTTTCTTCTTTCTACTTACTGCTCATCTGTGAGGCTTTGAAACAGAGATGTCATTTTCTATGATTTTATTGTGCACCGCACATACTGATCACAGTCACGGCTATAACCTTTAGGCATTACGATAATGCAAACAATCTCTAAAAAAGCAACTTGCTTAAGAATGGCATTATGAGACACCAACAGCAGACAAGTGCGATGAGCTGCTCAGTAGCGTTCAGCCTACTCATGTCAGAATTCAGAATGGTTTCAGAACTGTTTAAGTATTAAAGCAATGTTAAAACATACACTCCTCAGATAATAAGCAGGAACAAGCTGATTATTATCTTACATCAGAATCCTGCTGACAGGCGACAAGTGGTGTCTCAACCAGCCACAAGATGGAAGATACCTGAAGCTGAAGAGGCCTTTTTATTGAAAAAAAACCCAAAAAACAAAAAAACCCACCAAAACCCTCAAAACCCAAACTCCCCCTTCAATCATTTTTCACAGTTAAAAAAAACAAAATAAGCTCTGTGCTTTACCAGCTGGTGAAAAGTACAGTCATCAAATTTTCCATTTTCTTCAGTCAGAACTTTGTATTGTTGCCTTAGCCATGCAACACCTGGGGTTTTTTGCGTGCTGGAAACACATAGCAACCACCTACCAATAAGTTATGACATTGCTGAAATTCTCTCCATGCAGGAAAAAAAGCCCTGCTGGAGAAAGGTGTTTGTTTTGGAAGGGGGTTGTGATTTTGGGTTTTCTGGTGGTTGTTTTGGTTCTGTTATTTTTTAATAAGATAATTCTCCCTGTTAGTTACTCATATAACACACAACAAAATGCTGAAGCAATTAACTTTTCAAAAAGCATAATGCTATGAATGTTATCTACTTATGCTGTCACTTTTTTGTAGATATTGGGAAAAAATACATACCCACAATCTGGAGCTGGGCACCACCTACAATCAGGATCCGCGACCAGCCATCGCCTAAGCATAAACTCTTCGTATTTTTCCATCAAGATGTCATCATTTAATATCAAACGAATGTCATGAGGATTAAATCGTTCTGAGCATTCTGGACAGCTAATATTAACTCTGCTCTCGGAGATTTCTATCCGGAGATATTGACGTAAGCAGTCCACACAAGATCTATGGTGACAGGTCATTATCTCTGGGAACCTGTCCTTGGAGTGCCGCAAAAGGCACAAGGGGCATTCCATGAAGTCTCCACTTGGTTTGTTGCTAAAGGTTGTTCCATTATCGGAAGAGGTACACGTGGAGAAAATAGAGTTCTTGTCTGTACACATTTCTGAATGAATACTTTCAATACTTGCAATTCCATCAACACCTCCATTTAAATCCCTAGACTTGCGTTTCGTCTCTTTTTTTCTCCGAAAAAGAGAGCCCAATGAAATTCTTCTTTTCTTTGGTGCCTTTTTAACCGATGGCAAGCTCACAGAGGAAGCAGAAGACTGGAGGTCCCGATCAGAGCCCATTTGCCGATGTAAACTCATGTCTAGGTCATTCATCAGAAACGGGTTAAATTTCATACACAACCCTAATCATTTTTAAGGATCAAAATAGAGTCAGAGGATACAGGCATATTATGTAATCTCGTTTGGGTCTTCATGCAGAAAATTCACGTGTCCGTTTCCAGCAAATTTTTCAGAGGAATTCCCTATGTCAGGAGGAAAGATTAAAAAAAAGGAAATTAGAATCACATCCATCACTTTAAGTTCTGAAACATGACAGCACTCAACCTGTTATTCATATTACTACCGTATTACTACTCCTCAACTTCTTACCACATACTTCCTTCTGTTCGCTTCTTTTACCCTTCACATCCTTCTCATCTTAACAAGCCTGAAATTTCCCTGCGGTCAAGGAATATCTTTGTTACACTTAAGTAGTGCTGAGAACAGCATCTTTGCTCCTCTGCTCCCTAAGAAGGGTGGTGTGTGTGCACACACACACACGCGTCGAAATTACCATAACCCAAGGTGACAACTAAGTAAATGTATAACAAGTTCCTCAATAAAGCATAGTAACAGGCTTATAGCATTGGAAACTTTTCTGGTTTTCCTACCTTACATTTTCCACACATGCAATAAGGTCAGGTACAAATCCCATACAGTTAATTAAAAGAAACAAAATATTTTTCTGTGTGTTTGAATCCACTTAGATTGCCAGCAAAAATTAAGTCACTGTGGCTAAACAACTCAAGATATTCTCAGAACCTAAAGGTTCTTGGCGAGGTATGCAGATGTGTATTTATAATGTTAGGCACCTGAATATTTCAGGAAGCAGAGCTGGAGAGTGAGTGACAGCCAACACTGTCTTGCCCTTCAATTTCCATACTGCAATTCAAGCAACTGGAGTTAAGGTAACAACATTTGAATTTTTCATCATACTGACTTTCAGCAAAAAAACGCACAAAACCAGACTTCCATCATACATCAGGCTTCAACTATTCTCTGTGAATGAGATCACAGCAAGGATTTCCTTCTGTTCCACGTTGCTTAATTGAACGGCTCCAAGAGGATAAAGAAAACTGCTTTCCCATTTTCCTCCAACAGAGGAGACTGCTACAAGAAGTGGCAGATCACCTCTAACCAAAGCCACTAACCTCTCCCAATATGCAAATAATCCCAGTTCTTGGAAGCTTGATAGTACAAGAGCAATTTTTCTCTCAGTGAACTGCTTCTGTAATAAAATGAGAAAGCATTTCTTATGTGACATCAGTGTTGCATACCAACACTAGTTGCATGCAACTACTGCTGGCACCATTTCTTTCCTCAGTGTTTCCCAACTTACCTCCCAGAAAGGGGTGCATTAGGTTTTTATGATTTTGCCATAGGATGATAATATCAGAAACTGGATACTAAAAATAAGTTAGAAGGTTGTAACAAAGGAACGTAGAGAGCCACTGATGATGATACAAAAATGTATTTTCTAACTTATACGTCTTGGTATGGAGAAGATGATGGTTTTACACCTCCCAACACTCGCTGAGGTGAATGCAGTCTGCACACTAGCTAGAGACTGGCCGAAAAACAACCACAAGTATATGTCTGTAGGATGGGATCACTGAGATGAGTGGGTCAAGACTAGGAAGTTTCAGAAGAAAAACTGATCAACAGCAGAAACAGGAAGCTCTCTCCAAAGAGGAAACAGAAATAGCCCATGGGCTGTCCAGCTCACCAGAGCAACATGTACAGCAAACCCTGTGCTGGGCCCTTCTTAGACTACTGTAGCTTGATATTATACACATACTAGCAGGTAGCCAAGTTGACACTACTCAATTTATACTACCATCCAGTACACTAGTACCCCACAAGAATACTACCTTCCTCAAATTTAAGATAAGGGGGGTGGGGAGAAGCAAATTACAAAAAAAAAAAAAGGAAAAAAATCAACAACCCCCCCTTCACATCTGACTTTGCTAAAAAGAGGTCTTAAACTTCGGGCCACTAAACATTTTAAAAGCCACTACATTCTATTTTTTTAAGTGCTGAATTATTCCTGCTTTTTTCCTTTTTTCTAATAAATGAAAAATCTTACCTCTGCAGAACACCATAAAAAAAAAATCTTATTGTATTCCCAGGGTCTAAAATAAAGCATATTTCAAGAACATAACATACTCTTCCTTCCCTCCTAAGGGAACATTTTCAGTCTAAAATCTAGCCAAAAGGAATCTTGGATGCTTTACCTGCTTCTGTTCCGAAAACAAATTTACAGCTGCTGCTTCTCATTAAACTAAAGTATTTTTTTATCTAACAGCATTTGTATATACTACGGATATACAAATTCTATTGCTAATGATAAATAAAGTCTGTTTAAAAGTGCAAGAACAACCTTGAAAGCATTATTGTAACTATATACTTACTAACACTTGTACGTTCACAGAGATGCTACCAGGACAGTGGAAAGTGCCACCCTCCCCAAGTCAGGAGAGTCCATGAACAATGTGAAGAGCAATGAAAGCACTCACTTCAGACAAGAAGGAGGGACTTTTTTTAAGAGAAAAAATAAAATAAAATGAAGTAGGAAGTAAACACGGTAACACGGCCAAGCCTATGACTACAAACCTTCCCCCACCCTCCATTTCTCTGGAGAGGAAAGAATGTGTATTACAGTATTTTTGCCAGTTCCAACAGATGTACAAAACCAAGAAATAGCAGCTCTGGTGATGAACCAGTTGTACTTTTTTTAAAAAAAATAAAAATAAACAAAGATTCTCTCATGCTCTAGAGACCAGTATGTCCTATAGTTCTCTTTGAGTAATGGGATCTGATAAGCAGTCTCTCAGAAATAGCAGATTGCTTTTTCAAAGAAAACAGTTAAACTTTGTCAGGAGTTTTGACTAGAGAAGTTGCCAGTTATTTCAGACAATCATCAAATATCCTCTCTAGATTTAAATGAATAAAGCCAGTTTTAAAAGCCATACTCTTCTTTATATAGCAATTTCGGATTGCCATTTTAGTGACGTTCGAAGAGAACTTTGCTGAAAAGATTCAGCAGATGATTTATTACAGGAAAAAATGAAGACAAATGTTACAATGTTAATAACGATCAGAACTGTACGAAATCATAAAAGCCTTACTCGTGCAATCTGGAACACTGGTCAGTTCTCATGTTGCCCAAGCCAACACAGCATCTGCATGTTTTTGCTGACAAAAAGAAGGAAACAAAATATTTGATTCTGTACAGCCAGAGAACACAATGCTTTTATTATTCCACTAACAATGAGTCCAAATAAAGGAGATACACTGCGTAAAAAATGAAGCTCTGAAATCAAAAGACTGGAAACAAGCTGAGCCACACAACTGTAGTAATAGCAACAATCAATCTGATTTTGAGAGGCACCATTCATTGCAAGTTCTGCACCGCTCTCACTGACCAGTAGAAACTCTGTCAACATACAGACAGAACTAACAGGGGCAACAACAGAGGGATAGAAAGACCCCATGGAGTATAACTCCTGAAAATGTTCAGTTCACCACTGTCCTCAACATTTCCTCAAAAGCACTTACAGACTACAGAAAAAACATGGTTCTGGCTTCCTGCCACATTAAAGCCCTACCACAAATCCAAATTCCAGCCATGCTTAGCACTCTCTTCACACCACAGACTACCACAAAACGCCAGTTGCCACAGCATAAACACACCTTCTCATCTGAAGATTTCCAAAAGCACAAATGACGTTTGCAGATGTAACCTGAGTAAATATCAGTACTAAACTGCTATCTGTTAAGTACTATCTTAACTACTAACTTAACTATCTGTTCCTTCAGTAATCTTTCCTAAACTGTTTGCTGGGGAAACCTAATGTCCAGTTGGTTTCCTTCTATAATTCTTTTAGGCCATGCTCCTTGAAGTGCATGCTGTTGTTGACTATATAATGGAGAGGAGGGAAAGGAAACTGGATCAATTTTGCAAAGGGAGAACTTTTCAACTCAGAGATGACTGGGGTGCAAAATATCTTACAGTATGGCTCCCCATGACATAATCTTTACTTGCCTCATCTTACCAATTTCAAAACTTCTAGAAACCGCACTAGGACAGCTGAGTATAACCCTACTGATTTTGCAAGAAATGAGCCATAAAGCTATACTTCTGTAAGCCAGCTGCTGGGAGACACTAACTCCCTCGAGCTCCTGACTGTCCTCCAAACACACCAGAGGCACAAGTTCAACACACAGCCTGCTCTTCCACTACACATTCAACCTGATGCACCAGAACAACAAATAAGGGAGTCTGCCATCAGGACAAGCAGATTCACACACATCTGCAAAATGAAGGCAGACTTAAATTTTTGTGTAGAGAAGGAGAAAAGCCACCATAAACATACATGTAGCTACATCCTCACTAAAACCCTTAAATGTTCCCTTTTACCACTGGTGCTTAAATTGCAAATTTAGACTTCTTCTGTTGTAAATGAACACTCTTCATTTTAGGCATTTGCTCTCCTGGCAATTTAACCAAGCACTGGCTTTTTGTTAGCATTCTGAAAAATATTTCTTGATTAAAACTGACTACTAACAGCTTTCTTCTCTGACTTCTGTAATTCTCAACATCTATACTGTAGCTGCTTTCTGAGATGCGCTGCTCCAGTCTAGAGAGAGCTGTAACAAAAAAAACCCAGAGTTCAAAGTTCATCCACTGACAAGCATTGCAGATCTGAAAGATATTTCTGCCTCTCTCTTCCAATGAGCACCTCCTGTCAACCATATAGTATTCTAAAATTTCTAAGTTATAGTGTTCTTTATATAGAGGAATCTCTAAACATCTAAAAGAGGCATGATAAACGTGTCTTCCTTGTTGTTTACTCCATGGTGTAAAAATAGTGTGAAAACAGTAAAAATACTGTAAAAATAGTGGAATAAAATGAAAATCAAAAATATGCAGAAGTTAAAGCTATTAGATTAAATACCAATGCACAACGTTTTAAAAAAGCAATCAAGTTTCTCATTTCAATGGGCATTATTTAAATGTCAATTCATTTGAATGTAGTTTTAAAATAAGGAGGAAAAAATCAACACTTTTGCCTGAGGATTTCTGAAGGAATACACCTTCCCCCGTTCCCCCTGACTCAGGTTCAACTAAAAATCTGGTATCATTAAGAGTTAAAACAGAGTGAGGAACAGTCTGAAAGAGCTTAACAATTTTGACAGCTATGTACTTGTGTAGCACTATGTCCTATCAATGCTCATGGTGTCAGAGCAAGCTAGGACTGTTACTTGGTTTAATTACAGATGACTCAGTAGAAGCAGAACCAACACTTTGCAATTTGGAAGTAAGCGAATGGGAATTATTTTGAAACAACAAAAGTTCTGGCAGAACCTTTACGTGTACTACAGACAGAAATAAAATCCTTTAATGGTAACATAAGGCAGCATAGGCGAAATGCTTAACTGCACCAGAATGCACTTATGACTCCTTCGATGTATTTCCCCTCAAAAACTAAAATTAAGAATAGTAATATTTTCATTTAATGTTTAGAAGACTGTAAAGATATTTAAATTTCATTTGTGTGTGGGTTTTTTTATGTATTCTAACTCTGATGTCTAATAAAAGGTGAAATTAAAGGGTTGATAATCTTTGGAATAAACGGAAAACTTTATTCTATGAGAAGGTTAAACAAATTTGTACCAGAAGATTTCCCAAGCTTTTAAAATGAGCCCAGATCTACAGATACTTCTAAAACATTTACTTATAAAGCATTTACAGTAATTTGTTACAGTATGCCAGGATGCAAAAATGTAAAGTGACTTAAATAATTCATTTAATGAAATCTGAACTGTATAAAACAACTTTTAAAATATATTCTTGTAAAATTTACTTCATTATGGCTTTTCTCTTTTGAAAAAGAGGGTACCAGTACAGTAATTTACACTTTATGAAGTTTATCCAAACAAAGAGCAATTCTTATCTTTCAGACACTTTTGCAGGCAGGTATCTTTACTTCCCTGTCCTGCTTTGTTCTAGTAGCCACATATGTGAATGTTTATCTTAAAGCATGAAGACCATTCCTTAAAAAAGTTACCAGAGTTGCTTCTACTATTAGTAGACCTTTTTCAGAGTGAAAATTACTTGAGGATTTATTAATTAGGCTCTCATTTCTTTACCTTTACGGTGGACTACTGATAGCTGCACAGAGACCATTATTTTAAAAACAGGACTCCCAAATCCACAATGGATCAAAGACAAGTTTTTCAAAACTTTTATAAATCTGCCATGTCAAGTCTCAAACTTGATATATAAACTTTAAACAGAAAACCAGCTTCAATTAAGTAATTTCCCTTTTAAAATTTATCTGAATTCAAAAGACTTGAATTGCATGCAAGTACCACACACCAAGCATGCACTCCCTAATTTCACACTGGAGCTTGCAGCAGGCTCAGTGAAGGCGCAGACAAGATCTGGGACATCAACACCGAACTGACAAGCAGAAGAGTAGGACTCTTATCCCTAAATTGAAAGGAAGTTAAATCCTCTGGAATGGGCCAGCTTGACACACCTAGACCACTAGATCAGTGCCGAGTGAGAAACAAGGGATCTTCCAGGAGCAAAAGGACTTGCTTTACCATATGGGAGTTTCTATAATGCAGAGCCAGTTTACTGTAGGGAAGTCTTCCAATAGTTAGGGTCAGTTTAGAGACACTATGTAATGCCTTGTTAAAAATAAACAAAAGGCTGTTACTAGATACCAAAAGCAGATAAAAGGTTAGACCAATTCCCTCATCACATGCAAGGTTTTCTTTTCAGCTGTTCATCTGCACTTCAGCTGAGATGTTCACTAAAGCAACAACAAGACTGTTGTTCATTTGTAAAGCATCCTTCAACAAACATTAAAGTAAAACATTATGGTTTCTCTAATCAACTTTATGTTCATATTATTATTCCATATTCTTAATCGTGTTATAAAAAACATATTCACGGACACTGTTACACAAGAATTTAAGAGAAAAGCACTTGTGAGGCAGAGATATTTTAATCTCTTAAAACTCTACATACTGCACTGTAACCATGTCCCAGTTTATTCTGATAGCACTGTATTTTTCCTTAAAGTCCTGAGTCAATTATCTGGAAATTCTATTTTCACTTACAGAACAAAGCAATATTGTTTGTAAAACAATGAAGCAAACAGGCTTTGAGACTAAGTGGGTTCATAGTCTGAGACAGTCAGACTGACCAGGCATTAAAATCAAAAGATTGACAGTATTCAAAATACACAGAAGCCTGCAGAGTACTCACTGCAGAATTGCCAAAAGTTACATGGTACGTAGCACGACACGCTAATCCTGACAGCTAGAAAAATCTTCAACAGCTTATTTAAAAAAAAAGTTATGCTTCTTCCTTAGAAATTTATGTGCAATACATCCTGTATCATGTGTCCATTACAGCTGCTGTTAGGAAAGGAAGTCTTGCAAGCTGCTCAACTCATTCTGAAAGTCTCTGAAAACCTGACTGCCAGCCCCACCAAAACTGTTCCTCTCACAGATGCTTGTAAAGAAGAGAGTGCGCTTAAAGCACCTCCTTTCAGTCCAGTAGGTTTGGGTTTTTTTGGTCACCATCCTTTCAAACTCCAAAAGAACACACCATAATCAAAGAAAACTGGTTAAGAATAATTATTTTTTCTCTATGATTCAAACGTTCAGTGAAAGATTTCATCAGCACTTTCATAAGCAAGGTCAGTCATAAGACAGAGCCTCTCAAGGGCCCACACTGCACTTTTGCTAACATCAAACAGGCAAGAATTCCTGAAATTCTAAAAATGTTAATTTTCAAAACCAGCAGCAATAAATCTGAGTATATCAAATGCAACAGTTGACCAAAGCCAAGAACTCAGTGGAGAGATGCTTTCTATTTTTTCCAGGCCTACATCTGCTGCAAATAATACTCACAGGATCAATTTTCCCTTATCTAACCCAGCAGAGCAGTCTTAGTTCAACCATGCACTCACTTGCTGTGTGGAGAGCTTATCCTGTGCGCTGTGGCACGTTACTATGTGCAAATGTACACCAAACTCAGACAACAGAAACCAAAGTCTTGGAAACACGGGGCGGGGTGGGGGGAGGGCGGAAAAAAAAGAAACATCATCAGAACTTTTAACTATTTTAATCCTTTACTCACTAAAATCCTCACAGTAGCACAATCTTCTTGCATAAGTGATCTTTGTGCAATGATGGGCATGTATTTTTACTTCTGAATTCTGTAGAAGAGATTTATACATATGCATTGAAGTAATGTTTTAAAACATCTGTCTAGGTAGTGGTCTGGAAAATGGAAGCAACATTAAGGAATTAAAAACTTCACAAACTGCCTACACACCAAAAAGTTTTAATCTAACTATATTAATACTTTCATTTAAACTAGCACTAATTCTGCCCATCAGCTGAAAAGAAAATTAGCCCGTATATAAAAGATTGACAAATGACTGATTGACCTGCCTGAGACAAATAAAAATTCCAGTAAACCCAAAATCTTTCCCAACCCTAAAGTAAAAAAACCAAACCTGTAAATTCTGCTTCTAAAACCCTCATCATCTGCAGGAGCAGTCAAAATAGAAAAACTAAAGAACTTAATTCCGAATCCTGTCTTCCAAGAATGCTTACATGGTATGAACAGTTCCAGACAGTTCATCAATGCAGACCTAACAAAAGCATAACTGAAACAAAGTAAATTATCCGGCAATAGTGATAGCAAAACAATCCCAAAGCAGATTTTCAGAGTTTTTTAGCTCTGTATTTTAGTTGAAAGCAAGCATTATCCACTTTTTTTAAAACTGCCGAATGACACCTCAAAATTTCATGCAGCTGCTTTTTATTCTAAGCTATATATTACAAAATAATCAGAGTAAATATAGATACACCAGTAAAAGAACATCATAAAGTTTTGTTTCCTGTGTCACCAATCCTACAAGTGGAAAACACTGCAATACTACTGAATGCCAAAATAATTCCTACACAAAAACTGCTCCAAAATGGAAATAACCAAGACTCATAAATTTCCTGAATATGCAGATGTAATTTCAGGTCTGTAATTTTGCCTGATCAAACAGTAAGGGCTACATACTGAATCCCAACAATCTTTTGTTTTCAAGCAGGCTTTAAATATTGCCCTATTACACAAAAAACCCCAAATAAAATATACCAATATATAAGGTGGCACAAATATTGTAAGTAGAGGGATCTGAAACCAAGAGCACACAGGCAGAATTTGAACAGCACACCAGAGACAGCAGCTTGAGAGAATATGTAAGAGGTGACAGAACTCAGTTCCTGGCTCCTACTGATTTTTAAATTCAGCAAGAGCCAGAGGTTTCTGTCTTGCACTGAGAAAAGATATTATTGACCAGCTGACTGGCAGCATCTTCCAACTCTGTTTTTTCTCTAGCATAGCTAACTTCTATTTTCAAGGTGAGGGAGAAAAATAATTAACCCCCCCCCCCCCCCCAAAAAAACCCACAAAACCCCACACCCCGCTCTTAAAAACACTTTCCCCCAAAAAACAACTA
>NW_010403336.1:32232-43500 GCF_000710305.1 Buceros rhinoceros silvestris
CCCCCCCCAAAAAAGAACCCAAAACCCCACACACCGATCTTGAAATAACTTTGCCTCAAAATAACAACTGCTAGAAACTATTAGTGAGATCAGTTTTTAATCCTCTACTGCTACTTTACCAGTTTTCTAACAAAACAGATATACTTTGTAAAACTTGTAAACTAACCAAAATAACTAGAAGGGAACAAGTTAATAAGAATTTTTAATACTTCCAGTGAGATCAAGTGAGGCTGTGTTACCTTACCACAGGATAAGAACAGTTTCAGAAAGCCACTGTGACAACTTGCAGCAACTTACTAAGCCACCATAAACTGACAGTTTCTCAGCCCTTGAGAACTGAATAGCTACTGTGCTTTGATCTCGTTTGATCTAAGTTTCTCTACAGAGGAACTAGTAATTTTGGTAAATATAATTCAATTTAAAACTTTCAGAAAAACCTGTGTGACTTGAGCGAATAGCCCATGCCAGCCTACTGCAGCGGCAACAAGTCCAGGATAGAGACAGGAACTACAACAAAGTTTCCTCAACTAATGATGTAACTGCTGAAGCTGCCTTCAGGTCAGGTACAAAGTTAATCAGCGTAACTAACTGCTCCCTGTTCACTCAAGAAGTGAGATTAGTGCAAAACCTAGCAAAGCATGCTGAATTCTACTGCTGCCCGGTCTATGAATTTATTCTGTCAGTATGTTCACTGAAAAATCTTGCATAGATGTATTTCAAATCACTGAGTCCAGTTTTTGTTTAATGACAGATCTAATTAACTGGAGCAGTTTCAAATACAGCCTAAGATCAAAAGAAGAATGAACAACTGAGAGAAAAAGAGACAAAAACAAAGACAGGGAAAGGTCTAGCCAGGGAAACAAAAATACTCAATCCCGCCAGGAACACTGCCTCTAGCTTCCAGACAGGAAACGTTTGCTGCCTCCAGAAAAACCATTGGCGTCAGCGAACGGCAGAAGTACCACCAAACTTACCTCACAGTGAACCTACTGTGGAATAAAAGGAGAACATTAAAAAAGGAAGGTAAAGACAAAGCTACTAGCCATAAAACACACAGATCTTTGCCTTTGAATACATGAGGTGAAAACGTCAATCTTTCTTTCCCCCAAAGAAGCATCAGTATTAGTGGGAAGGTGCACTGCTGCAAGGTACTGCTGCAAATAAATGGAAAAGACCAGGCTGAAAAGATAGAGCCCATTCAGCACAGACAGAGTAAGAGAAGGGGAATGATCTAGCAGCCTTTAGAGACAGACTCCGCTAGCTTTGTAAATAGTGTAAACACTAGTTAAAAAGCACAAAGCAAGAAAAAGCTGAATGCTTGTCATTTTAAAGTGCATCTGATGTTGTACTTTTGCTGGACATACAGTATATGCCAGCAGGAGGAGTTACTCTGCCAGCACAGTTATTCCACCTATAAAAGCATCATATACTATGCCATAAAATACGCTATGTCAGCACATAGCAGGATTTAGCCAGGTTGACGCAAGTTTTTCCAAGCATTTTTCATTGACAGCAACATGGTGTTAACCATAGTACAGATGGGGGACTAAGGAGAGTTTCTCTATACAAAAAAAAAGCTATATCAAACGGCTGGAAAAGTTAAGGTAAAAATACCCACTCATGGCTACAAAGACTTACTCTTGTGAAACTTGTATTCCTCATGGCCTCGTTAATGGCATCCAAGCACAAAGGAACACAGGAGAGTTTGTGAATCCCCTGCAAGCCACTGTGTATTAGCCAGAGGCTCTACAGTCCTACATGTCAGGCAACACTCTGGGTCACATGGTGCTGATGAAACCTTTGGCTTCGCACCAAGCTTTAAAAAAAAAAAAACCAAACAAACAAAAAACCAAGCCAAAAAGGTTCCCTGCTATGCTTAATACATTTAACAACAGAATACAAAGTCAGGAAAAAATGCACGGGACCTACAGTGCTTCTTCTCTGCCAGCTGAGTGCTGCAGCAGTGCTTAGAGGCACACTCGGTGAGCAACTGCCGGAAATGAGAAAAATAAATGTGGGTGAAGATGTATTTATACTATTCCATTTACTCCATGACTTTCAAATTAGCAAGTTACACCTCCACCACCAGGCCTCACAACACAGGAAGTATTTCTGAAACACAACTCCCCTGCCCTCATGCCTTTGAGGAGGGATTATAAACCCTTTTTACCCAAGACTCTCCCCCTCCACACACAAGCTACATTTACACATGCAAACTCACGTATTCTAGCACGTCTTTAAATACATTTTGTTGGATGTTTCCTTTTTCCTCCACACAGCGTCGTCTTAAACAGCTCTTCCTACACACTTATGGAAACACAATTAGTTAGGGCCCTTTGTGCGGCAGACTGTGACACGTCATCCATTTCAAACAATTACAGGCACAACAGAAAAAAAATGAAGCGTAACGCAATTTCTAGAAAAGCTTTCCAGAAAAGCATTATTTATAACAGCTAAACACTTCCTAATTACAGTCTCTAAACAGAAAAGTGTTATTTCAGGCTCTGAGGTAAAACCAGACTTTTGTAACACTGGCTATATGTCTTCAACTATACCCTTTTTAGTAAGGCTTCAAAAAAACCCCAACACCTCAAGTCAGATTTAAAAGCTTCCTAGGCCACAGAAACATCACATTTGGCAAACTGAATTAGTACAGAAGATTCTGCCTCAGGCCAAAAGTACTTGTTAGCCTAAACCTGATGTTCAGTTCTCAAATGTCAGGATGATTGGTTTTTTTCTTCAGAAAGCAGAGTAAATAATTTGTAAACACTTCAAAAGCTTCTCGTTTATTTTTTTAAATCAGCTGCAATCCTCCAGCTTGACTTTAAATCCTGTCACAGTGACACCTACAGTTCTGCTCTGATGCACTTAAATACAGCTCTCCTGAGCTGTTTGCATTCAGATAAATCTTAGCTAAAACAAGTATCTTAAATTTAATATAAACACACAGGCTTTCGTATTTATTTCCAAGTCAAAGGTATTTGTTTAATCAGCAATAACAAAAGCCAATCCTCTGTTCATCTTAAAAATAAAATACCACTTTATCTGGCAGATCGTAAATTCACCCACTGTCTTTTAGTCCCTGCTTTCTTTCTAATTGCAGTGAACCATTACGAATTTCAAATTGCAATAGATGACTACTTATTTTTCTTTCTGCTAGTCTAAACCTAGTGTTAACACTGGAAAAAAAAAATCCTTCAACAATACATGTAGTTTGCTTCTGAGAAATATCTTCACCTGGAACAAGAGCAAAGAACTGTTACTGTTATCCCAGTTTAAAGAGCTACAAACAACATCCTGCAAGCCAGGAGGGTTAAAGACAAGTATTTACAAAATAAACCAAAACGTCTGTAATAAACGGACAATACACAGTTTGTCAAGCACCTTTTCCACCCACAAAAGGTATACACCAAGCAGCTGGCTACAAACACGATTCACAATGATCTGCCCTCCCCAGCCCTGCTTCAATTCCATCACGCCATTATCCACAGCAGCCAGAGCGACTGAATGTGCGCAACGCAAAACCTCACCCTCGCTTTGCTGACGTCAAAGTTTTCTTGCCAACAGATGCTTTTGAAGTAGTTACATAGCACAATGGAGACTTAATGTAACTCAGAGGCTGGATTCCTGAATTGAAAAACCAATGCAGAAGAGCAGGAAAAGCAGGAGGAAAAATTGAATTTTTTTAGTCCAAGTCTACAGCTGTATGAGGCACAGTCTCTCCATGTGACTGGCTCGTTTTCCAGGTAAATTCTCTGTATCGATCAGAGCCAGGAAGAGAACAAAGCAATGGTGGTAAGAGGTGAAGAAACGAGCTGAACAGTGACTGGAGTGCAGGCAAGGCAGAGGACAGTATGCTGCCCTGTTGGCATCCTCCTGGCCAGGCACAGCAGCTCTGCAGGAAAGCAGCGCAAGCCCTCAGCTAGCACACCTTGTCCCTTCAGGCCACAAAGTCTGACCCAGACAGAAAAAGGGCAGACAGCAGTGAATCTGCCTTCTTTTCCATCTTCAAAAGCAAAACAGATGCCTCAAGTAAGAAACATTTGAATTATTCTAAAAGCAGAAACTGAAGCCAAAGCTAACAGTTTGTATGCTCTGCAGATCACTTAAGACTAAGCGATTCCCGAAAGTGCCTGGAGACTCTGCGTCCACCATGGTGGCAGAACACCTCACACAGGCTATCTGGGGAATGAGCAACAATACTAGAAAGATCTCAAAAATTAACTCAAAAGCCTCCCCTATTCACTCAGCTTTTTACAGGTACCAGGGGTCACCTCTACTCCAATCCAACATCAAGAAAATTCTCAGTTTTTACTCAGAAAGGTAGCATTTGCTCCCAGCAAGCGAACAACAGACACAAAGGTACATTCACAAGCGTGATGGCTCATGTCACAGATCCTCAAACTTGAGCTTGTATGCAAAAGGACATTTGCTGTCACCTCACTCTGCAAGGACCTTACCAGGTTACTCTTAACTGACCTTACTCTCAGCTACCTCCATACATTTATAACAAAAGGCTCCTCACTTCTGACAGAGCTTCTGCCTGACATACAAGTGCCACAGCAACAGAAGACCCCTCACAGAAGACAGCAGTAGCCAAAACAGATTTGAAACAGAGATTTTACAAACCTGCACAAAAACATTCAGGTAATGACACGTAGCTTTCACAGCCACTAACAACATGACTCTATTCTTGAATAAAAACCAGCCTCTGGGAGAAAAATGCGCATTGGACAGAGAAACCAGACAAACCAGAGACAATGTTGACATTTGAACAAAAAACAAATACAAAAAGCTTCAAGCTTCATATTCACAAAGGGACATACCTGCCTCTAGATAATCTGGTGATACTATGAAACGTTACCTGGAATTAACTGTAATTTAGTAAAAAATTCCATTCCAACTCAGTGGACTGTTCTCTGGACAAACCTGTATTTGTGTTTGCCATCTTCCAGCAAGACCAGATCAATACAAAATATCTGGACACGATGCCAGCTGCTCTTTGGAAAGGCCAGCTATCGTAGCTGTAAGGTTTACTATACAGGTATAAATCCTAGTCTCTAGTCTAAATCCAGACCTTTCCTTTCGCTATTGAAACAAATACAAAAAAACCCCAGTATGTTTTCTCAGAAGGGTGGGGGGAAGGAAACAGCCAGGGTAAACAAACTCCACAACTATTTCAGGTTTTGAGAATGGAGTATTATCACCAGCTCCATTCTTAAGGCAGCACAGAACTGCCTACAGAGAAGGTAAAACTCATCTATGCAAGAGATTCATTTTTTCCCCAAGTCTGTTTTATAACACAGGACTTCCATAGAAAGAATAAATATCCTTGATGACTATTTCATATTCATTTTGAAATGTACTTCTCTAACCTTGTTACGCTGCAATATGCATGTGGTTTCCTTGCTACAGCTAGCATGAGACAAAAATGAATCATACACTGCAACAGTGCCAAAACAGAGAACAAAACAGGCCAAATCACTGTTATTGAGGAATTAAAAGTCCCCTGCAAAAACCTCAGTTGCACATCTGTTTCCACTGCAGGATTAGCTTTTTCAGTGATGTTGAAATTTAACAACTTTACCCCAAAAACAAGGCACAGAAAATGTCAAAATAAAGTTCTATTAGTCTAAAGGTGAAAAATTTAAATCAGATCATTTTAACACAGTTGTTAAAATAGGAATTTTTATGATATAAGTTATTTAAAAGCATCAAGTCTCTGACTCAAAACATGTATTTTTACTCACTTTGCAAAAAATTGCAAATTTTTTCACATTTCTTGTATATTGTCTGTTTTCAGTAAGAAGGGTATATAGACTATTCTCTAACCAACTACTACACACTGCATTAAGAAAAAAATCAAAAACAGTAACTGAAAAGTTATTCAGAAATTAATTCTGGAGTTTTTAGCTGTTCCTTCCTTCCTTTTTTCTCAAGTCTTTATCCTGCTCATATCCTTTAATTAAGATCACCATTGTCAGTAAAGGTATTCAAGACAATTCCCATTCTGTCCTTTTTTCTGACCTTTTTGATTTGTAATCCCACTGTTGAGCACTCATCCTCAAATCATTCTACCAACTGAAAGATATAAAATACTGGATTGAAGGAACATGATTCCTCACTCTTTTGAAGTTGTGTGCAACTACAGTAGTCGTCTGTTGCAAAATTTTAGCCAGTGTTATTAAGAATCCTGTTTAGAAGAGCAAAACTGTTGTCACCCAGCAAAAGAAAATCATCACCTTGTAGCTATCACAGCTGTATAACTGAGAGCTGTGCAATGGAATTTAAGGAAGCAGAAAGGCCAAGACACATTCAAAACGATTCTAGCATCAAAACAGGTAGAGAATATGAATAATAAATGCAAATAAACTAGAACAATCTGCCAAGTCAACTCACACGTCACAACAGTATGTCCTAAAAGGAATTGTTCTGCCTCATATCACAAGACTGCCATTATTTACTTATACCAGCAGGCTTTAACTCAAACTGAAATGCATGCTGAGTGCAGCCTTTTTAAATAACTGCTGGTCAGTTATTGGCTGACACTGTTCCATACAGGGAAGATAATAGCTACTTTCAAAAAGATACCACTTTGTTTAAACTTAAATTTTGACATAACTGGAGTAGCCTGTATCTGCTCATACTTGCCCATTAGAGAGGTTACGGCAGCTTCAGCTACATTTGCAGCTTTTCAATGGAACAGGAAAGAGTTTTTATCAGAAACAACTAGTAATTTACTAAAACTTAACAGCTTTCCTTGTCTGGGTACAATCCCTCTCCTTTCTGTTTAATGTCCTCCAAATGTCAATTCTAGAGAGGATTGTGCTGCTGTGACAGAAGGGGGGAGAGAAAAGGAGAAAGACATAAGAAACATTAAATGGGTGGAGTGAAAAATAATCTAAGAGAAGTCACAAGTTTCTATAACTGGCACATTGATGCAACATTATTTGTTCAAATTTCACCTCACCAGTAACACTGTGGCATACAAAATTACTGAGAGGAGGGAGAGGATGTGACAAAACTGTTCTCAGGACAGTAAGAAAAAAAAGAAATACAGTTTTTTAGAAGTTACCCTTTTTTCATTGGGTACTCTCTTAGCCTAGGGTGAAATAATTGCATGTACCATCTTCTAATCCCTCAAGCTCAGCTTGATAAGAAAAACCGAAATTAACATACAAGTCTGGATCATGTCTGTGTTTCAGAATTCGTGACAACTAGCACTCCTACTTTAAGACACTATCTTAATAAGGACATCTTTTCTAATCCTTTACATTTGTCTAGAGTATTAAGATACACCAAGAAAGCTGTGCTACCAAGTCTTTTCCTAGCCACCTGGACAGTAAGATTTTTGTTTTAAGTATGAAGCCATTTTTCATGTAGTATCAAGTATTTCCTATAGTTCTTAACTATACTACACAGAAGTCCAACACAACCATGTCTTACAAGGCAGGAATTGCACAGCAATTTTAATCACTACAGTTACATAGCTACTGTAATCACACTGCAAGTGCTCATGTGGTTACAGGAGACCCAATCTTATCCTCCTTCTGTCCCCCAGAAAGTCCCTGCCCCAATAAATACTTATCTGCTTCTGACATACAATACTATCAAACACTCTATGGCTAACAGAGGCACACAGAGCTACACTAAGAACTGTCTGGACATTTAACAATGCACACTTGAGAGCTCAAAAATTAAGGACACCAGAATGCAAGCTGTCCATGAAGTCAGCATCCCCCATCCATCCGCTTGATTTTGTAGTTGATGCAGTAGAAGGCAATGCAAATGCTGGTCCAGTCTCAGCACACTAGATGGCTGGTCTTGAGTATGTGATCCTTGTCACCACTTTCAGAGACATCAGAGACAGAAATTTCTGGGCCATACCAACCAGTCTTTAAAGAAAATGCTCAAAATAATTTCCTAAAAATTTCCCACTCCGTGCAAGTTTTCACAGGGAAAGAATAAAGATGTAGCAAGGCTTCTCTAAGAAAAAAAAAAGACAACCACCTCTGCTCCAAAACACAGACATTGTAACTTTCTCATAGCAGTTGTAAGCAATCATATTTTAAAAAAATAAAAAACCTTTCCTCTGCATTCTCGGAATCGGGATTTGGTGGAGGGGTTGGATTTGTGTGTGTGTTTTAATGTCCAAAATGAACCACAAAATACAAATGTTTCAGACCAACTATATTTTGCACAAAATATAATCAAAACCATGAATGTCTGGTATCCTACTGTGAATTATTAAACAATCTTACAGAAGATGCTGTCAGTTGCATGTAACTTATACACATACAGCAATGCACTCCTAAAAAGTTTAATTCTTTGTGGCTGACATGGTAATAGCAGCCCCAGTCAAAATGAATACCTACCAAGACCATTTCCCTGACATCATACACTTCGCATATGCACCTTTCCATATATAGTGTAAATTATAAAAACAAAGCATGAAGAGAAAGGACACATCGCTCTTATTTTACAGATAGGAGGTTGAGGCAGACAGATAAGGTGACTTGCCAAACTCTTGCGCAGGCAATGCACTGAACAGCCCAACAACAGAGGAGAACTTATCTCACAGATAGCCTGGGATCACATGAATGGTCAGCCTCCTAGATCTCAGCTACTAAGCGTTAGGCTTCACAGCTTGTGCTCATTTGCCTGCAACATGATGTTCACCAGTCCAGTCTCTCATCACCATGGCCATTCTTAAAAACCTTTATAAATCCCACTGCCATTTGGAGCAGAAATAAAGCATGCTGCTTCTTCTCACATGCATCCCCATAGTCTCCCTCAAATATCCGTAAGACTGTGTCAGTACAAAAAGATTATGTTCCTCCCTTTCATCCACTGCTCATTTTACAGTAAAATATACCCCATATGACTGACATCCACTGGAGAAAGAGCCCTTAAATTTTTCTTTGCTCAGCAAAATCTGTGGTGTGTAACAGTAGCTTGAAGGTATTCAATACCATTCAAGTATACGCCTTTCTCATTCTTGAAGGTACTCACATATCTAGAAGGAAAGAAAAATACTTGATAAAAACAGGACAAACACAATCCCAAAGAACTTAATGACATTTCCAGTTCTAACTTCATAAACTATAATGGAAAAAGGTCCATCCTTTTAGATGAAATTTTTAATAGTTAAGCAACTAATAAAACTTAATCTACAGATAGAACAGCTCACTATAAAAAGAATTTAAAAGCTTGAAAGCCTTACTTTTGCTTCTCCAAAGTGAAGCAGTCTTCCCTGAGAAAAAACTACCTACTAGACCAACACTACTATACTACCATTTAAACTAATTCTGAAATACAAGTTCGAAAGGATTTAAATACTATTGTAGCAACAAATTTAGTTTTTAAAAAAGCCATTTAAGCAATTACTTCATTTGATTGTAAAAGAAACTGAGAACTTCCAAATGTCCCCTAATTCATAAATTTGTGAATTACAGCATGAACTACAACATCATGAAAATACCCTACTCAAAGTGTTTGTATTTTTCCAAGCATTTGTTTGAAAGGGACAGACTTTTATCTTTTATCTTTCAATACTCCTTTAACATATATTATATAAAGGCCAGTCTATATTAATGAAACATCATAAATCTTACAAGAATATATTAAAATGTTATCATTTTAAGATATCAGTAACCATGAGAAAAAAAACCCCACCATTACTTAAACGACCATCGACATTTCCAGCTACCCTCAAAGCTCACCGAAACATATAAACAGTTGCACTGGATTTTACAAGTACAGGATCCTGTCTCCAGATCCTGTGAGACTCCATGGTGCAGACGAAGGGTGAAAGCCATCTCCCATGCCCTATGCATGAACTCTTAACTTGTCAGACTGCTTTCAAATCCAAAAAGTAAGTGTATCTCTCTGACAGTATGTTCTAGCACTTTCGATACTGCCATTCATATAACTATCAAATCCCTCTCTGTGTTGTGAATCCCCAAGAAAGTCTACGGTAATGAACTCAACAGCCTAATGAAACACAGCTCAAAAAATAACTCCTTTAAAATCAGTGTTTAATTTGCTACTAAACTTAGCGAATATCTTCTTGTTCTCACATTATGATATGAGAACAGAAGTTCTAACTCATTTTCTCATATCTGAACAGAATTACTACCTAGAGATAGGAAGCCTTGGACGAGCAGGGTTAGCCAGGGAAGCAAGTGCATGACCAGGCACTGACAGCAGGAAGTACTCTGTAAGTCTTTGCATCATTTACAGCTACAGAAAATCATTTGTAACACAGTAAATTACATATTTTCTAGATTTACAAACAGTTGAAGGATACTTGTTTCTGCTTTTGTCAGTGCATTAGCAGAAAAACAGGAAATGAATCAGACTGAAATAATAAACCTTGAGAAAAAACACCATGAAATTTTTTGGTCTTACATAAGATTCATTCTTTTTTAAAGTGACAGAGACTTTGACAAATTAATGCAAAAATCACCATTTTAATAGATAGTAGAGTAAATATAAATTGTTGAGAAAAGGAAAACAAATTTGGGTCTTTATTATGGCATATCACAGATCTCCTTCACAGCCTTTCCAATGCATCAAAATTTCAGCTGGCTATTGAATAAATGGAATTTAAGCAATCCATATAAGTGCACTGACTGATGGAACACCAGCCAAGATAAGAAAAGATAGGAGGGCTGCCAAATAAATATCAGAGCTAAATTACAGTGAACCCTTCACTTTCTTTCCAGCTTTGCTATGGAACAGGCTTTTTTTCCAAACAGCTCTGGGCCTTTGTTTTAAGAGAGACACTGTTGATACTACACTCACATTCCACTAAGACTTCCTTCAATTAGCTTTAAGAAATAAGATACAATGACAACAACAACAACAAAAATTAACCTCCAGTTCTGAAATCATTTTCCCATGCAAATGCAATATCCTGCCATCCTTGAGCACCACTTCTTCTGGACTGACCCATCTCTTATTTAAGGCAAGTGGAAGAAAAAAGTTAAAAAAAAGATAAAGAATCCAACTATTCAAGAAAATGTCTTTCATTAAAAATAGGCAGTCAAAAGGCAGATTATTTTGACTCAGGATGTCACAGGACACTTTAAGACAGCTGTCTAATTGCATATACAGAAGAACAACAGAACCAGGCTATAACCCTAACTAGATACCACACTAATCACTTGAATTTCAACTCAGAACTGAAATATTTCACAGCCCCCCATAATCAAAACTAGTCTACAAGGGGGAAAAAAAAAAAATCCTAACAAAACTTGCATCCTG
>NW_010403336.1:43607-46644 GCF_000710305.1 Buceros rhinoceros silvestris
TGGTTTTTGTCTTAATAAATTTTACAGTAAACTGACAGCACATTTTTTTCCCTCATTTGTGAAGCATTATTAAACTTGTGATAAAATTCCCTTGGAACATGCTGGATGTCTTTCAGCTGACACTGGTATGTTTCAGTGATTTAGTCAGGGACTGCAAAGTTCTCACTGGCCACCTGCAGGGGTCAGAAATGAACATGGTCTCCCCAACTCAACACATAGCTTCTACCCTTTCCCAGTCTGGGCTGCAGAATGGTCTTGGAGTTGGTTTAGTTTTAAACATGGAGTGGAAATTTGACCTTCTGTCAATCACTATTACCAGCTACAAAAAAAAAAAAAGATTATTCTGATACTCTGTCTATTGCTAAGATTTCTTAGATGCCTGACCAGGTATCTGCAGTTAAACCAAGTACCACGCTTTTCCTCAGAGGTGAATTCTGTTTCTTTGTTTTTGTTTATAGCACAGGGTGAAGTAACTCCCTGCTATTTCCATATTCCCCTCTGATTACATGTAACATCTAAAACAGTCCATACTTTTTATCAAAATCACTGAATTAAAATACGACTGTAATAGCAACACTATTATTCAAAAGAATTATTTTTACTACAAATCTGATTTTTTCCTCATTATTTTAAATGCCTCAGAAATATATTCATTAGCTAGAAACTAGTCTGCAACCACAACTGGCAAGAGGGAAACTTTTTAAACTGATGCCTTGCATGTCAGATGCTCCAGTAATTCAAACTTCTGCCTTTTAAAAGCAGTATTAGTATACTATTTCTAGTGAGGAATGCAGGGCCCCTGAAATCTGGAACAGGCTTGTTGAGAGTGGTAAGTCAAACATATAACCTTGAAGTTAAAATGAAATACTAATGTATATTTATATGGCCATAACAAGTTTCTAACAAATATTTTCTTCCAAAAATCCAAACCTTCCCAAAATACTAAATACAGGATGGAAAGCAGTGTACTTTATTACGATGTAAGCATACTAACCTATTCTAACCAATACACAAGCTTGAGAAGAAATGCTTCCTTAGAAGAAGAATCGAAGTAATTTTTCACTAATGAAACAGAGTATATTCTTATCTAGCCACGACAGGGATTTTTTTTCCAACAAGTTATTGATTTTGATGGTATAACATGTAATAATATGCCCTGATTAAGGGCAAGAGGAAGTCAGGCTATTTACTGAGCTAGGGTATACAAAACATTTGGTACATAAAACATAGTCCTTGTACTCATATGTAATTCACACCTAGTCTGGTTCTCAATAAGAATTAAGTATTTCACCAACCACAGATTTGGAAAATGTTCTGTGAACCTACCAAAAAACTTCTGTGAAGCTGAGCTGAACTGATAGAAATCACAGAAATGATGTTATTTCCAGGAGATTGCTGTAAGTACTGTATTACAGAGTGTAATATTAAAGGAACACACATGAAAAATTCTGACTACACACCAAAGCAAACCAAAAAAACATCGCTTTTGAAAATACTGAACATACACTTAAGAACACAGCAAGAGTACATGCACTCAGCATCCTAAGAGTATGGAGGAAAGTAGTCCTTACAGGTCATATTTGCAGAAGAAATGACCTGTCAATGAAATCTAAACAAGACAATATTTCAGGAGCATTTAATACTGTAGTTACAGCAAGAGCAATGAAAACAAATGGCTGTCCAACACTTTTGAACATTTGATCCATGCACATACATAAGATTATTTGAAGACCAAATATCCGCAGGAATCCTAATTAAGCAGTCTTTGCCAGTAAAAACTATTATGTTTTAAGTATATTCCTTAAGTAATGTCCTCGTTAAGCAGGGCATGAGAATAGATGCTATCTCATCTATTTTTGGGATAATCTAGGTAAGGAGTCATTGAAGAAGAAAAGACACTGCCGTGCAGCATCACTGCAGAAAAAAAATTAGCTGTATTGCCTCTCCTCACCCAGGGAGCTCATCTACAAGGAGAACTTTTATTTTTACATCACCATAATAAAGATAAACAACAGATGAGAATAAGTCCAGGAAATCTTTTCCAACAATAATTCACAGAATCATTTAGATTGAAAAAGAACCTCAAGATTGTTGAGTCCAGCAGTAAACCAAGCACTACCAAGTCCACCACTAAACCATGTCCCTAATGTAACCTAATCTGAGGTGTCCTATACTAATAATTCTTTTCCTATGAAAAGATCCAAGATGAAAATATCTTTAGATTTATACACACGAATAATAATTTTTAAAGTGTTACAAGGTAAAGTATGTTTGGTTTTTATTCATTTGAGAAAGGAAAGAGATTTCACTTCTGAAGGAAGGTCTTTGAAGTCAGGAGCTTCACTGTTTATTTGAAACCATTTATTTCCTCCCACAGTTCCAAAGAAAATAGTTACACAAATACATTAGAGGAAGCAGGTGTATAATTTCATTGAAAAGCTACTTATGTTTCTTAAAAAGGAGCTTTATGTCTGCACATGAGATCTTTCAAACATTTCCTTAAGTTACTTGCTAGGATCATATATTTAAATATTTATTGTGCTGCTTTACAAAAGGAAAGCAAGCACAGGGTATTCTTCCTAGCAAGCACTGCTTGATGGCCCGAAGCACAAAACTAAATGATCACAGTGCCAGGAAAACACCAATGTTACTTCAAGTTGTAAATACATGAAGAAAATCCTCAGCCACAACTAAATGGCAAATTTTGTAGAAATTATGACATGACAGTTAAAAAAAGGGGAAAAAAGAAACTTCAAGCTAAATGGCAGAATTCCATAAGATACTACACAGTTTGATTTTAATGTGCCCTTAGTTTTAGTCCAACCTTACTTTGTATTTTATAAAACAGTTATCACTTTAGTTACAGTAACAGCTGGAGTTGTTTAAGACTAATTAAGCTATATATAACTTTATGGAATCTATTTCCACAGGAAAAATACATTTACAAAATTACATTCATGTGTAGTTGGGCAGCTTGCAGATTTTTTATATTTTCATATCATTTCACTATATATATAATAGTGAAATTATATATATA
>NW_010403337.1:0-201 GCF_000710305.1 Buceros rhinoceros silvestris
CTCCCTGTGTGCGGGGGCTGGTCTAGAAGGACGTTCCGTGTGGCACAGTGAGCAAGCCAGACCACCCTGTGCAGCTGCGACTGGGAGGCCGATGGGTCCTCGCACGTGCCAGCAAACGCATTGGCTTTCCGAGCTCACTCAGAGCTCTCAGGGAGCCTCGGGGACCCACACACGCCAACTGGCTGGGCCTGCGGCTGCGTT
>NW_010403337.1:455-671 GCF_000710305.1 Buceros rhinoceros silvestris
GGGCAAATCAATTCCCCAAAGCTGTTCTACAGGCTTGCCTGCCTCGGGTCCAACGCCTTGGCTTTGCCTCCACACGGAAGATGACAAATGTTTGGACTGAGGCCGAGCTGATATCGCGGGTCCACCTTTCTCTCAGACAAGTCTGCAACTTCTGCTGGCGGGGACTCAAGAGAAGTGTGTTTGGGGGATGGTGTGAAAGAGGCAGGCGGGGCAGGA
>NW_010403338.1:0-227 GCF_000710305.1 Buceros rhinoceros silvestris
TTTTCATCAAACCTCTTAAGCAGACGCAGGAGGAGCAGCTGGCCGGGATGCGGACAGGAAGGCGATGGGATGCCCCCCTGGATGCCCCCTGGGCATCATGTCAGGAACCTGCCTGGCTGCAGCTGGGTGCAAAAACAGCTTCTGGACTTTTCCTCACAATTACATCTTCAAATTCCTGGCTCAAACATCCGGGCGAGCCAGGAAAACTCAGCCTAGATGGAGCTCTG
>NW_010403338.1:571-877 GCF_000710305.1 Buceros rhinoceros silvestris
CGAGCCCTGTCCCCGGGTACCCCCTGCAAGCGGGATGGGTGGTCCCGATGTCAAGCCGGGCTTGGACCCTCCACGGGCTCAGGGATGGGGATGTGCCAGGATCTGCGAGGGACCGCTGGGTGCAGCTGCCCGGGAGAGCAGACGTCTTGGGACACGCTTGACAGCAAAAGGAGAAGGAGGGAGAGGTGGAGATGCCAGCCAGAGGTGATGCCACACTCAATACAGCACCTCCAAATGTTTCACCAAAGTGCTCCCCACCCGTGGTCAGGATCTGGCTCACGGGCAGCACGGAGCCATAACGAGGCC
>NW_010403338.1:1045-1620 GCF_000710305.1 Buceros rhinoceros silvestris
GTCGCGTGTTGACAGCTGCCCCGAGCCGGAATCCGGCCACGCCATGGTCCTGGCACCGAGCCTCTCCCCTGACCTTGCTGGCACCCGGTCCGCAGAAACTGGGAACGGCTGGGGCGTTATTCCAATCTCGTGGTAATGGCAAACATCAGGTGCCAGGCAGGTGGGGTGGGGTGAAGCCGATGGGATGGAGGCACCCAGCGCTGGGGAGCGTCCTGGGGAGGGGGCTTCGGTCCCCAGCCCAGCTCTTGCTCTGGAGGGAAAATGAAAGGGATAACTGGGCACGTCTGAGCCCGAAGGGCTGGAAAAGAGCCCTGGCGCGAAGCGTTCCCGAGGGGCAAACCACTCCCGGGCTGCTCTTTTCCAGGAATCCAGCCCTGGATGAAGCTCCTGTCCCTGCTGAGCTGCACAGAGGACGCTTGGCCTGGAGCAGAGCAGGGCGAGGAAACTGGGGTGAATCCCCCAGAACTCAGGAGTGCTGGGGATGCCCTAAGCCCCTAAGCTGGGGAGACTCGAGGCGTTATCGAGCCTCTGGAGAGGCTTTCCTGCCAGCGGGAACATGCCCTTTGACTTTTACT
>NW_010403338.1:1666-2550 GCF_000710305.1 Buceros rhinoceros silvestris
TAGGGCGGTTAGCGAGCGTCGGGAGAGGCTTTGCTGCCAGAGGAACTCTGCCCTTAGCCTTTCACTGCTGCTCACGCTGGCTCCATGAGGCTGCTGCTATTTTTAGGGGACTGTGTCCAGCTGCATGTCGGCATCAGCCCAGCAGAAGCAGCAAATAGGAGGAAAAAAAGAAACTGAACTCCGGTCTGGCTTTGCAGCACCCTCATCCACTGCAGACGCTCCCTGTGCCTGCTGTGAGCAGGGGCTGAGGACTCTGAGCCCTAATAATGGTGACCCCAATAACCCCAATCCCTAATAACACTGACCCCTAATAACGGTGCCCCCTAAAAAAATGGCTCCTAATAACCATGACCCCTATTAGGAAAAAAAGAAACTGAACTCCGGTCTGGCTTTGCAGCACCCTCATCCACTGCAGACGCTCCCTGTGCCTGCTGTGAGCAGGGGCTGAGGACTCTGAGCCCTAATAATGGTGACCCCAATAACCCCAATCCCTAATAACACTGACCCCTAATAACGGTGCCCCCTAAAAAAATGGCTCCTAATAACCATGACCCCTATTAACTGTGACCCCTAATAACTTTGCCCCCCAGGTCCGCTTGCTTCCCATGGGAGCAAGATCCCTGCAAACCCCATTTGCACAAGCAATCCCCAAACCCCTCCCTCACCCACTCCCATGGTGCCTCCCCTCATTTCCCATTTTCCCCTCAATTTTTAATTCCCAAACAATCAAATCAGGGCGATTTTCCCTGCTTTAAAACAAGGAGAAAGTGCAAGCCCTGGCTTCCAGGAGGTGGGGGATTTTGAGAACCCTAATTCCATACACACACACACACGCACCCCCATGGACACTTTCACTTTCAGATAAAAGTGAGAAAACGTGCGCA
>NW_010403338.1:2866-3066 GCF_000710305.1 Buceros rhinoceros silvestris
GGGAAAACTGGGTTTTCTGAGGTTCTCACAAAAGCTCGTTTGCCTTCCAGGCATCTCCGAGGTTTTGGGGGTGGGCTCGTTTGGGGGTTTCTTTGCAATTTGCTGCTCCAGCCTCACTCTCCCTCCCGGCGAGGAGCAAACCAGCAGCCCAGGAGTGCTTTTCAGCCTCCCCTCAGGTGCTTTCACGTCGGGGGAAACTG
>NW_010403339.1:0-1679 GCF_000710305.1 Buceros rhinoceros silvestris
CCCTGCGGCATCAGAGCCGTCACTGCCTGGTGCTTTCCTCCGTTGTGCTCCCAGCCCCCTTCCCAAGCCCCGAGCGGCCCCAGCCAGGCTCCCCCCGGAGCCAACACAAACCAGGGGCTGGCCCTGTTTGGCCTCTCACTGCTTTATTAAGGCAACTATTTTCTTGTGTGCAAATTCTTACATTGCATTCAAATCCACGTCTCTCTTCTTCAGGTTTTCCCTTTTAACCCCGTGGCCATCCTCAGGGCTCTGCTTTGTTACAGAATCTCAAGCCTTGGATTTAAAATTAGTTGACGGCTTCTCTTTAATAAAATTATTCCTGCCCTCTTTAAATAGCGCAATATGTCACAGAAAGCCGATGGGTCCATTCATGAAGATGAAGCAGCCCAGAGAGGAAAAAGAAGAGGAGAAAAGAAAAAAAAAGTAAACCCACACATCTCCCCAAACCCCTTCTGCCTAATCCAACTGAATTAGAGGATTTCGAAGTGGATTTAAAACTAAATCTTGATTAGGGAGAATTTCTCTCCAAGAGCTGCTGCACGGTGGTATTAATGGGAAGTGATCGTGGACAGAGGAAATAGGACAGAAATAACCGAGGGTAGCACATACGCGCTCACGTCTGTGCATGAACTGAAAGAATCGGAGAATTTCTCGAGAGGAAAAGGGAGAAATTAAGCATCAACGCAACGAGTCTGTGTGCCACGGGGCTGGCTGGAGAAGTGGGGAGAGGCCAAACCTCTGCTGCACCCTTTAATCTGGTGGAGGGTTTTTTGCAGGTAAAAAGCAAGCGGCGTGCAGGACCGGGGGAAGAGCCGGGAGGAGAAGCAGGCTCTGCCCGCTCACCCAGACTCCGGTGCTCGTCCCCCGAGCCCCGGGCGGGCTCTGGGAGCTGTCCCCCATGCTCTCAGGACACATGCCTGGAGGTGCCCATGGGATCCTCTCTCTGATAACCGTGGTGTTCGTCCTTCCAGAGGGTAAGTGCTGCTGTCTCCACGGTGCAGGGTGTGCCTGTGCTTTGGAGTTAGGGTCATTCGCATCCTCCTCAACCCCTGGTGTGATTTATCTGCAGGATGAACCGGGGGCCTTTCCACCCCAAGTGATGTGGCTGTGTGGTGTTGTGCAGTGGTGGTCCTTGGAAGGAGCTAATGTCATCACCTTTTGTACCAAACAAGGGCATGTGGGTCAGGTGCAGATGTGTAGATGTGGCACTTAAAGACATGGTTCAGTGGCGACCTGGCTGCGCTGGGTTAACGGTTGGACTCGATGATTTTAAGGGTCTTTTCCAACCTAAATGATTCTGTGATTTTAAGGAGCTTGGGGCAGGAGCTGTCATCCCTTGAGCCCCCCTTCCCTGGCGCCACCGGGGCAGGGGCTCCCCTTGCCATGCCTGGCTTTGTGAGGATGCTCACCCACCTCCCAAAACCCCCGTGGGAGCAGACAAGGCTCCAGGTCAGTATTCAGAAAGCGGGAAATGTAACAGCGACAGAAAGTGCAACCTGGTTTTTGTTGCTGTGATTAATCACCACAGAGCCCAGGTACCGCATTTGCCTTAAACACTGCGGATGATGTAAATGAAGATCCTTTGAAGGCTTTTTTTTTTTTTTTTTTTTAAAGAAACCTGAGAAAAAGCTTTTTTCCCATTCTGGTCTAGGGAAAGCGGTTTTCAAACACAGCCCTTG
>NW_010403339.1:1721-2894 GCF_000710305.1 Buceros rhinoceros silvestris
TTTAAAGAAACCTGAGAAATAGCTTATTTCCCATTCTGGTCGAGGGCAAGCCGTTCTCAGACACAGCTGCTGGCTCTGCAGAGAAAGACTGAGCAGTACAAGTGTGCTGAGCTCTGGGGGACACACCAACGCCACTGCCTGGGGTCCCAGCCGCGCTGGCTCATGGCTGCTCTGAGCGAGGATTTCCCTTCTGCTTCTGAACTGGTTTGCCTCCCTGACAGACCCTGCGATAAAAGCAGGATGGCGTTCAGGGAGAAAACCAAACCACTCCAACGAAACCATCCCTTGGTGTGAACATCTCCAGCGCAGGCTCTGCTGAAACTGGAGGAATTTGGTGAAACAGGCAAAAGCTGTTTCTGAGAGCGATAGAGCCCTGCTTGGTGATGTCTGTGCTTGGGAGGTTTCACCTACTCCTTCAAACCTGGTTTCTAAGCTCCCTTGTTCCCACTCTTTGATCCCAGCTCAAATCTCTGGCTTATACCTGATTTCGCACTGACCTCTAGTGGGTGATGCTTCCATATTTTTGGGGCCCACTGGGTAAACAAGAGGTGGGCGAGCGGCTTGGGGCTCTGGCTCAGTGCTTAATGCGACTTGGCGAGGCAGAGAGTGCTGCAAAGCTGTCGTTAGAGAGCAGCTAGGAAGGAGCTGAAGTATTTTCCCCCTGGAAAAATCCAGTTTTGTTTCATATGGTTCTTGTTTAGTGTCTGGACTCCAGTGTTATGGCTGCAACATCATCGTTGGCACCAAAAATGTGGACATGGGGTGCTCTAACCCGGAGGTGATCACCTGCTCCCACTCCCACCAGGGCTTCAAACACCGGTTCTGCATTAAGACAGAGAGTGGTGAGTCTGCCAGGAGGGCTGGAGTGACAGGGGCTGCCTGATCAAGCACCCCAAAGCCAACCCTGCAGCCTTCAAACACAGCCTGGCCCTGGCATACAGCTGGCAGAGCATCCCCCTCTAGCCTGGCTGTCACCGCTGTCCCCCTGTCCCTGAGGTCCCGCCCTGTGCTTGCTTTGCAGTGGTCCTGGGCATCCTGCTGACCAGCGGCTGTGCCACCTCCCGTCACTGCCAGCAGCAGGAGCTGCCAGGGGTCCGCATCCACTGCTGTGACACAGACCTCTGCAATGGGTCCCCCCAGCCACCCTCCGTCCTCACCAGTGGCTGGGTTCTG
>NW_010403339.1:2990-3263 GCF_000710305.1 Buceros rhinoceros silvestris
CTTCCGTCCTGCCCAGTGGATGTCTCCGCCGGCCCTGCCTCCTTGCTGCCTTGCTCCTGTCCTGAGCCCGCTCCTGGTTCACGTAGCAAGGCATGAAGATGAACCAAGGCCAGCAGGAGAACAGGAGGAAGCAGCAGAGCCAGAGACGATGACCCTGTCCCTATCCCTGAGTGAGTTGCGAGGCACGTGAAAAGATTCATCCATCATCCAGGTGAGCGCAGTGTCACCTGGCTGCTCTGATGCTGGGACAGCGAATTTTCTTCCTAGTAGCTG
>NW_010403340.1:0-611 GCF_000710305.1 Buceros rhinoceros silvestris
GCAAACTGCAGGTGGGGGAGGGGGTGCCTACCTGGGCCGCAGGAGTCAGGTGGTGGAGCAGGACAGAGGGATTCATCAGCTCCTGGGATTGGTGAGGGAGATCTTCCAGGATGACCTAACTGGGAGGGGTGGGATGGTCACGGTGGCTCTGGAGCCTAACGGGATCCGCAGCCACTGGGAGGCTGAGCCAGCCTCACAGCTTCACCAGCCAGGAGCCATCCCCCACAGAGCAGCCCCACAGTGGAGGCACACCCCGCTGTCCGAAGGGACAGAGCAGAGGAGCTCCCCCAGAAGCCCCCACCCAGCTGCCAGCAGGTCTGGGCTCCTGCCTGCGGAAGCGCAGGGACGGGAACTCGAAAGCAGCCCATTTCCCTTCCTGGTTTTACAACCAGCCACAGACAGGTCCATCTCTGCCACTTCCCCTTATTTCAGGAGATAAATTTACCAAACGAGGTACTTTTCCCCAAAAAAAGTCCCCCCATCTCTTATCCCAAGCCCCCCAGCACCATTTGCTGCTTTCAAACAGGTTTCCACCTGCACAACAATCCGGTCCTGCTGGTGGCAGCCACCGACTGCCACCCCCTTAATCCTCCATCCCCCCAGGCCCAGCC
>NW_010403340.1:625-1351 GCF_000710305.1 Buceros rhinoceros silvestris
CATTTGCTGCTTGCAAACAGGTTTCCACCTGCACAACAATCCGGTCCTGCTGGTGGCAGCCACCGACTGCCACCACCTTCATCCTCCATCCCCCCAGGCCCAGCAGTTCCTCCTCGATGGCAGCCTGCTGGAAGCGGACTCCAGCTCTGTCCCAGGGCTGTCCCCGAGGGATCTGGGGGTGTCTTGAGGGACTCTGTGCCCAGACAGTTCCCAACAAGCTGTTCGTGGCGCAGGGCTGCCCAGAAAAGGCCTCTCCCTCACTGTTCACCCTGAAGCAGCGCGATGGTTCTCACACCCCCACCATATACAGCACCCCAGGTCACCTATGACACTAGCTAGGGGGTCCCTTCCCCTGTCCCACAC
Organism: Buceros rhinoceros silvestris; assembly: GCF_000710305.1. Lineage (NCBI taxonomy): Eukaryota > Metazoa > Chordata > Aves > Bucerotiformes > Bucerotidae > Buceros > Buceros rhinoceros. The sequence continues at coordinate 989 of NW_010403340.1, forward strand.
TGAGACCAACGACTTCACTGCTGCCACCACCTCAAAAATCAACTCCCCGCCCAGGAATGGGCCCCACAGGAATGTGAGTCACTGCCTGTGTGACTCAGCCCCACCTGGAAACCCCAGAGCTCCCAGAGAGTGAAAACCACCCCACAAACCTGAGACCCCAAGGGGCAACACTCCTCGGGGTCAGCCTCTGTCCCCACCTTAGCTATAACAGCATCATTGTTAAAGGGAAAAGAGTAATTAACAAAGCACTGCTTGAGTCGCACCGCGCCTGTACCCACCAGCAGCACCACACTGCAATCCTAGGGCAGCACCAGCACCTTTGGGCTACAGGGTCATCACGGCAGAGCCCGCGGCTTCCTCGCA
>NW_010403340.1:1425-1641 GCF_000710305.1 Buceros rhinoceros silvestris
CCCAGCCCGTGTGGGCGACAGGGTCATCCCGGCAGAGCCCGCGGCTTCCTCGACCGCCTGCAAAAAACACGAGGAAAGGGACTGAGGACGGAGTGAGCACAAGGCAGCCCCTGAAAGGTGCTCGGCTGAGAAAATAAGGCTGCTTCTGCCTCTGAATATACCCGCGCTGCCTCGCACAGACCTCGGGAAGCGCCACGGAGCGCAGCCGAGGCCCAG
>NW_010403341.1:0-14641 GCF_000710305.1 Buceros rhinoceros silvestris
CGGTTCCTCCATGTTGAACCCAGGACAGTTGCCAAGCGCCTGCTCTGTTTGAATGTCTAGTGTTGCTGAGGAAGATGTAAACCAGTTCTAGAAACAGACTTCATTTTAAAAAGGGAAAAAGGTCTATAAACATTTAAGGCTTTTTCCCTGAAAAAGAAAACCTCAAACCAAAACAAGAAAACAGCCTGATGGAAAATGGTCTTAACAGGCCTAAGTAAGTGATTAACTCACACTTGGTGGCAAAAAGGATCTTGGATGCCTGATGTTGTGGATTCTTCCTTAATCACTCCCAACCTGCCTTACGAAAGTGCACTTCAGAATGGCTGGGCACGTCCTACAAGTGGCTGAGCAAACTGACCACACGGTCACCAGAAACGTCAAGGGTTTCCTTCTCCCTCCCTCAGCCTTTGCACCCTCCCTGCCAACCTCTGGTAACCGTCAGACTCTCCTGCGAGTCCTCTGAACTCTTCAGGCAATAAAATGGCTCAAGGACAGATCTGACAAGAGCATGCACAACCAGGAGAACACCGACGACAGCAAGTCTCCTTTCTGGTGACGGTAAACTGTTCAACTGGCTCACTGGTCTTTACCCTAAAATAATCCTGGAAGCTGCTCATGTAGCTTCTCATGTAGAGAAGAAACCATCCAATTTTGAACAATACGAGAGCACAGCCCTTTTTTTTTTTGGCTTACTGTGAGAACTCCTACAAGTCATCAAAACTTACAGCGCTGTGATGGAGGCAAAGCACTATGCACTTCTCATGACCAAAACGGCAGGCTCCTTAGAAAAAGCTTTCTCTCGTGACAAAAATAGTTCATATTTGGATCCTGGCCTGAAGCCTGACAGATGAAGGACAGACGGGGTGTAAACCTGTGCAGGGACATCACACTGGTTGTCCATCTCGTGACTGCGCACGTGAGTAACCGCCTGCCTGGCGCAGGAATTGAATCAGCAAGATCTCAGGCACCGGTTTAGATGAAAGAGAGTGAAAGGTCAGCTTTGGGAAAATAAAAACGTAGCAAGATGCTTGCTTGCATGCTGCTCAAAAAACACGTCAGGCTATGGCTTTCAGGCTGGGCCTGTCTCTCCTCCTGGAGAGCAATGTGTTTTCTTCTATCAGTACTTGCCGGCTCTCAACCACATTTAAAACAGAATGGCTCGAGCAAATAGAAGTCTTTCATCTCCCCACTTCGGGTGAGATTAATTTTTTCCAGCTTTAGCTGCCTGACAGGGTTGTCTAGGCTCCCTTTAAAATCCACAGAAGAGAGTCACCTCTGGAAGGAAATTCAGTCCATGCAATGGCTGGTGTTTGGGATAGCTCGGAAAAATTGAGAGGAGCTTTACTGCCTCCATCAAGTGGAGAAGGAGCCTTGTGCAGTGCTTGAAGATTTGTGGTGCCTGGTATTCCGTAAAGCAGCAACAGCAGTCTGTGAAATGATCTAAGAAAAAGGCCTGGATGCAGAGAAGTTAAGGAAGCCATCCAGAAGGATTAGAGGAGCGCTGCAAATCAAGCAAACCTAAGCCAAATTTGGGGAGCGTGGCCAGGGCACTGAGGCAAGTTCTGTCACCTTCTGTTCAGCACCGGTGAGACTGTAGCTGGAATACCATGTGACGTTTTGGGTCCCCTTCTCTTCTCCCAGGCTAAGATGGAAGGTGGGAAACCAGAGAGGGGACAGCAGAGGCTACCATGATTGTCAGGGCCTGGGGGCACATGGCCTTTGAAAAGAAATGAAGGGAGCCGGGCTGGTTCAGCCTGCTGAAGGGGAGACGAGAGCCAGTCTAGGAGCAACCTACAACCACCTGAAGGGAGTTAGAGACCACAGAGGCAAACTCCTGTGGTGGTACAATTCCCCCGCCATGCATGGGCTGCTTGATACCGAATGTGACTCTCCTCTCTGGGTCACACGACGATACACTGGAGAAGTCAAATGCAGACTGCCACGGACACTGTACCAAAGCGTTAAGGTCCCCTTCTAATACTTCTGGCTCCTGCCGCCTCCATTCTCTGGGGACAATACTGACAATTACCTCCTGCAGAGGACCAGAGCATCGAGGCACCCCTTAGGCACACGTGGCTCCTACTCTCCTTCTTATCATCCTGGATGACCAGCTGACCTTCTTGCGACCTCATACACTTGTACTTGGTCGTGGCTCGAAGCAGGGGATACTAGGACCCCAAGATCCAGCAAATTCTGGGCACGCACAGACCAAAACATTACTTGAGTAACTTGAGTTGAGGCCGTAATGGAAAAGTACCTGACAAAAGTCAATTATCTCGGACCCTATAAATAGCGATCCAAAACGAGACCCTTTGAGCTCTCCTGGATCACAGGCGGCTACATCCAACATCTCCCCTGAGCTGGGACACCTCACAGGATCTTCTGCTAGCGAGGCTGACAGGAGGCCTGGGCGAGCACCACCTCCTCAAGACACAACCACCAGCCACTGAGTAATGCCAATGCACTGTGAGTATTTACTCTAAACTCAGATTTTGACTACGGGCTCCCATTTCTCTACCTATTTAGGTGTTTTGCTTTATACATCTACGGTGATGACAGCGGGCATATTTCACTGGATCCAAGTATTCCTGTTTGCCTGTATGTGTTCTGCATGTTTTGTGTTTATACATGTACACATATTTTGATTTAAGGTACCCTGTAGTGAGTCCGCATGTCATTCTCAAATCTATAATCAAGTTGCTGTTTTACTTTGCTAAATCAATTGCTAGTCCTTAATTGGTTAATCATAAAGAGCTGCTAAAAGTCAACTTTTTGATTTACCTTATACCAGCAACAAATCTCGAATTGCTGTCAAAACAAACCACGTTAAATAACTTTATCTGCGACAACTCCGCAGTGCCAAATAATGCACCAAGGTGCCACGGCCACACGCGGTGGTTTGGGCCATTCAGATTCTTCTCCTGCCAGGTGGTACAGCCCTGCGATGGGTCACACAGAGGTGGAGGATCTCCCTGTCCATGTAAGGTCCCACAACCCGGCTAGACCAAGCCACAGCTGACCTGATCTAGTGTGCAAACTGCTCCTACAATTTAGTGAACATTCACAGTTCGAGCGCATTTGTTAGCAAGTGAAAAACAAAATGGCAATACTGCAATACAAGCCCCTTAGCGGATTTGTACCAAATCCTCTTCATTAAGCATTATTTAGAGATTGGTGCACAGGGGCATGGTGCCAGTGACACCACACAGGAATGAATGGATGCACTTCCCTGCCTTTATCTGCACTTCGCACTCGACGTGTGCCACTAACTTAAACACCCAGAACTACAAAAAATGCTTTTGCCTTCAAGTATTCCAACGATGTAAATTTTCCTTGTGAAACAAGAATTCTCAAGCTAATTTCAACATTTTCTGCCAATATCCAGCAAAGTATGATGCAACCGTATCAGAGAACCACAGCAGCCGTGTTTTCATAGATGTGGGTTTTAAAAATGAAATGCCCCACTGACAACGTTTCACCAAGCCACTGGAGTTGCCAGCTTTTCTAACTATTTCAAAACACAGGGACTTTCCGGTCAAAGAAAGGCTCGACTGGAATTCTAATCACAGCATAAAGATGTGAAAAAATGACACATGAAGGCTTTCAGAAGGGTAAGTACATCACCGTGCTCTTGGACACTGAGGCTACAAATACTATCTATGGCAAAATGACTGACCTCACTATGTGGACAGCAGTGAGTGCATGGGCGTTTCTTTCATCATCTGAACCCTTCCCTCTATTTTTTACTGCTGTAGTGGTTTCAATTCTACACAAAAAGTTTGAGCATCTTGGACTCTCCACAGTTTCTACAAAATACCAGAGAGCTACTGAGCACCCTGAAGGCACTAACTCTTAATCCACTCCTCCAACATGGCTGGAGGGCCACTGAGCTTGTCATTAACCAGCTTAATATGTGCAGCCTCTACCCTCTCTCTTACTCCAGCTCATCAATGAAAAAGCCTGACCAGGCCCTCACACAAGGGTAAACGGAAGAGCAAGAGCCCGAGGCTACTTCATCCTGGTGGATGTGCTCCCTTTCATTTCCACTCCCTCTTGCCACCGAACCTCCCCTGGCCCTGCAGAGCTACGCCTGACCTGCACAAAGGCAACATGAACTCCAGGCAGTCCCTGAGCTGCAGATCATTTCCCTTCCTCCCTCTGATCGCAGAGAAATCTGTTTACAAGCCTAGCAAAAGCACACATAGCCCTGTAACAACTGCACATTCTGTTACTGGGAGGGAAACATGGACAAGAAGCACAGCGACGCATCATTTCATGGGTCAGATTCAATACTGTAATTTTGTACAAGCCAAAGCAGCAGCATCAAGGCTTTGTCAGGGTGTTTTCAAACAGGAAAATAACTAGAAGTAGATAAAAGTGATTTGTATCAGAATCGGACAAAAGCTGATAGCCACAGCCGAGGTAGATGGTTTTGGGGTTATTTTCCTTCTTTTAATCCAGACCACTCTTGTTCTTGGGTGTCTACTTCCTATGAGAATTTTGTTACTGGAAGTGACTTTTATAAGCAAACAGGTTATTTCTTGAACCAACTATCAAGATTTGGAGAAACTATGTAAGTCATAAGGGCTGTCAGTTTGGATCCAGGTGAAGAGATCCTAGTCGGCAGGAGGATAACGACGGTGGTGGTTGTAACAGCCAGGAGAGCAGAATAGGGGTAGGAGTGCTGTAGGGAATTAAAACACTAATTATTTGAGAAGATACAGGACATCAGGCTGTTCTCCCTGACAAGGTCTGCAGCCGTACTCTCCTGTTTACAGACACACGTGTGCATGACAGTGAGTACTGGAGTACATACACGCTTTTTACACCCTTCTGACGAGTCGCGTGCAGCAGTAAAACCCTCATCCTGGACCAAACCAACACTAACCATCTCTGTGCTGAAACGGAAATATCCTGTCACGACTCTGCAACAGTTCACCCAGCTGGCTTAACACTCCTCTTTCAGCACTCATACCGTCACCTCTGCGGTGAGCCTGAACCGAAGGAGTTCCTTTCGGCTTGTGTAAACGTAGTTCTTTACATGTTCTTTTATTCTCCTAGAGTCACAATTAACTGCTTTTGACAAAATTTTACACCAAGGAAACTGCTGCCTCTGTCCTTTTTCTCCCAGTGACAGCATGTTTATGTCCCATTTCATTTTTGCACACATTTCTCTACGTTGACACGTCGGAAACTGGGCTTGAGAAGTTAGGAAACTTCCTGCTTAGATCTGTACGCGGCACCTTCGCTGCCTGCCGGAGAGTTACAGCTTACAGCTGGTAAGCAAATTCCAAACAGATGGTTTAGCAAAAGCAAAGAGAAAGCCACAGGGCCTTTCCTCGATGTCAAGGAGATACCCTTCTGGAGATGCTGTCCCCAGACTACTTGACACAGCAAAATGGTTCCGTTTCAACCTCGTTCTCCACTAGTCACCTGCTCAGTGATTACCTACCAAGTTCCTGATCCTGGTGAAAAACTCCAGGTCCCAGCGCTCAAGACTGATCTTAGAAAGAAGGAGAGCTCCACACTGGTTTCCTGGAAAGAAGATTAAACAAGGGCCTCCCAGATGCTAACAAGTCACTCAACCCAAGAACCTCCACACTGGCCAAGCTCCAAAGAAGGAACCACCGATGAGGAGCAGCTTGAGAATGTCCACTTCCCGAGTCTCAGAGGAGAGTATTGTTTAACACACAGGAGGCTGGCTGGACTTAATTCAAGAGGAGAAGCCCTGTGTCCCTTCCTCACACAGAGTGAGCTCTCAGTCTGAGCACAAAGTAGACTTTTTTTCCTTCTACTGAATATCACCTCTTTTTGAGACAGCTGACACTTCAAACCTTAGTTTGGGTAGTCAAGAAACCAAGGAACACTAGTGATCACCTAGGCATTGCAACACTCAGTGGAGATTCGGTGGAGACCGAACTCCAAGAGCACTGGCCCGTGGGATTTAATAGATGGACCATTTTTACTTACGGCTCTCGTGGGCCACATGCCGTTCAAGCTGTTCACCTGCCCCTCCTGCCTTCTCTTGACAAAAAGTGTTTTCTCGTGCGAGAATCATTCACAGGCACATTTTAATGGTTGTAATCAAAACACAAAGAGGATTTCCAGAAGAGCCATTTCCAGCATGAAAAATTTCTCAGCTTAGCCTGAGATATTCCAAATTCTTAATCACAGACTCAAAGCCAGACAGTTTCCATCAACTATGCTGGCAAAACTGGAATTTATCCAACTACCCGGTGAGGAGCAAGCCGTACCAGGCATGAAGCAAAACGATCTCATTCTCAGACCCATCTCTCTGCTCTTAACTAGAAGAAGAAACAAAAGCCCGCTGTCCCGGGAGCTGGTACGGAAGTTTATTTTAAAAGAATTAAGCGGTGCAAAGCTGCTACAGACAGAGGCAGAACACTCCTGTGTCAGACTCTTAAAGAGCATTTAGCAGCAAGGCACATACTTCTGGACCAGACCCCTCCCCATACTGTGTAAAACACAGTGCAGAAAAAAGAACGGCACCCTGGGGAAAAGGGCTACTGCTTTCTAGGATTCATGGGGAGGAGATTGAGGTGGCAAAGAGCCTCCTAACATTTCTCAGCCCTTTAAGAGAAGCTGAATTTCTGCAGCTACTAATCTGTCTTTCCATTAGCCATCCCCATAGATAGGCGACAAGCAGCCATGAGTCCCAGAAGTAGAAAAGAAGTTTCATGTTCCACTCTCAGTTTTAAAGCCAGTTAGAAGCTTCAAAGCCAGTTTAAAGATGAAAATGTACAGTTAATTTTGTCACACTTCTTGTCCTAAGAGTGTAAGTGATTTAAAATAAAACCTGGAAGCCACACGTGCTCTCTTTGGTCCAGTGGGAGGTGATGATAATCTGCACACACTTGTAATAGCACCTGGGCTCTTACTTCATAAAATAAGCTTTGTGTGCTGTCCAGCTAAAAATCTGGCAAAAGAATTAATTCAAACTGGAAACAAATAACTTCATCTGTCCAGAATTAACCCTGATAGCGTGCCTAACATTTTAAATAATGCTCTCAAATGTAATACTATAAGGATTAACGTTCACTAAAAGGTAGGATTTCTACTGTGGTCACAAACACTACCTCATGAAACCAAGAACATCTCAGTTCTGCACACTTTACTTTTATAAAGACTCTGCATCTGTCAGATATAAAAACTGAAAAGGAACAGGAAAACATCAGGAGTCTGAAGCTGTGCAAGTGTAAAGTCCAATTAAGTACAGTTATTTCAAAGTGCTCTCTGTGTATTCTCTCATTCAAGGCAATCGACATACCACAAGGCCATTTTTTACACGCAGAAGCTCATTCCTACCAAACACAAGTCAATGCCTCACTGGCTATTGCAGCTCCAGAGTTAAGGGTATCATTTTTATTTTTATACAGTTAGGACTCGGTCAGCATCGATTCCATAATTAAATGCTGCTACAGGTCCTAAGGAAGAGCCCATCATTCCGTTCTGGGAACTGATCAGAATAATGTGAGCTGTATTTTCTTCAGTGAATACCATGCTACCAGTAAAGAAAAAAGCATTATTAAAGTATTGTTAATGCATTATTAAACTTGGGTTATCTCCTGAGGGAAAGGAACTGCTTCAGAGCTGCATTTCCACTGCCTGCTCTACTTGAACGCACATTACTTGTTTGTGGGTAACTACGAGTTCCTGCTCACTTCGTGGTCAGCAATTGTCTGTTCTCTCTTCTTACTAAGTGCGATACTGCTGTCGCTTCCTTTACTGAGACAATTCCCACTTTATAATCACATCTTCCTCCCACACTTCCCAATTATACTTCCCTAGCTTCTGTCCACACCAATTTCATAAGCAGTGGGTCTGTTACAGAGGTTTTCCAAAACCAACAATCTTCCTCTATTTCGTGCCCACAGCCCTTTGTCTGCCAAGCATCCAGCACGTTTTAACTACACGTATACTACTACTGGTCACGACTGTCTGCAACCACTTTGGGCTTTGGAGACATTTTTTGCAGTATGTTTTATTTTCACTATAATTATCTATAGTGTGTGTTGTCCTTCCAAACACTAGTTTAAAAATAACAAAGTATTAGTTAGGCCCAGGACATATAAGGCTGCAAGAAGTTCAGTGATGGCATTAATATGATTCATGCAGTTCCAGCAACCATACAGAAGACAAACAAATCAAGACTATGCACACAAAACTCAAGAGTATCTTTTGCTCCATGCCAGACATATTCGAGTGATTTTCTGCCTCTGCTTATACAACTATCCTCAACACCACACTCATTCTCAATTTTAGTCGGAGGACAGTAGGGCTCAAAGGGACCCACGGAGATAAAAATCAGAGTGATTAAGACTTTGCTTCCAATATGTCTTGGAGAGCTGGGAACAGAACAGACATTTTAAAGGAAACAAAACCCCACTTGATGCGACAGGCATTGCCTCCCTTCTCAGAAACGTGTTTTGCCTTCTTGTTGGGTCACTCTGAGCCGCTGTTTGCATTTGGCTGAGCCAGGCAGCTGCTGCCCGGAGGAGGCTACCCTGCAGCTGGCGCTTGCTGGCTGCTCCTCTTTGGCTTTTGCTCACCACACATCCAAGGTGTCTCACTCATTGCCTGGCTGCTTCTCTTCCCTCTTTGCTCAGCCTGCTTGCCGGGCCGCTGCCCCTCTGAGGCAGGCAGCCTTCTGTTTGTTACTCTTTAAAGCATGTTCTCACACAGGAACGCAACTTCGGTGTATTGCAGAGTAACAATGGTGAGAAATAATGAAGCAATCAGAGGTTTTGCTGAGAAATACTGTAAGACAGAAATTATTTTTAAAGAATGGCTGGCCTTTAGCTGCAAACCTAAAACAATTTCTTTTAAGCTGTCTGTTACTTAAACTTGGAGTTGGGCTGTTGTCGCGCAGACGTACTTTGATAACCCCAGGACTGAGGTAAGGCCATCTACAGACTAACACACAGTTTTAGACTTGGATTATTAAATTTCTCTCTGGAGGTTTTTGGTAAGCTCTTAGATGCTATCGAAGCAACATCTTGCCCAGCTGAGTATTCAGAAGACCACAGAGAAGCCTTCTCCCCACCACCTCCCAAGTGCCTTTGATAGTCACCTCTCCCTTGCTCCCCACCTACCAGAAATACTCCACACCAGGAAGGAGGACAGTCTGAGAAAGACCAAAAAGAAAGTTTGCTTCACTGTTTTCACAGGGACACCAGGGATTTGGGAGGAGAAAGTTCTCTCTGACAGGGAGAGAATCTAAAGTTTAGCCAGAAAAGAGGGAATTTGTAACAAAGAATGCAGCAGACTTCATTTTTGCTAGATACAACGTATTTTTAAACTGTAAAGTCAAAGGCAGCCATCATTTGACAGAGGCTGGCTTGCTGACCTTCAGGGCATGCTGATAGACAATCACATGTACTGTTTGCTTCCTCAAATTTTCCCAGGGAGGAAAACTTGGCCTTACAGAGAAGACAGGCTAAAGGGTGACCCCTGCTCTGAAAAGGACAGGCAATTTTATCACGGGTTCTATGCCCTGAGCCTCAGTTCTTTCAACACGTATTATTCTCAGCATCTGTATACAATCTAGGACAAGATCTTAAAACCCTGGGATCCTGGGATAAAGTCATTTTTTCCTCTGAATAGCTAAGGTCGGGCTCCCCAGGAGAAAGGGGAGTTTGTAAAAATCTTTCAAAAATCTGCATGTTAACTTGCAGCAGTTGCAAGCTCTCAGGACTCAAACATAAAATAACCACTGTGTCTTTAGGAGCAGGAGGACTATGGGAGTCTAATCAACGGATTCTATCCGAACGAAAGTCCAAATCATACATCCCAGTCCACAGAAGTCCACCAACAAAGTCAACAGCAGAAAACTTCATGCTCAGTAAAAACCATCTATTGTCAAGTGCAACAAAATAGGAGAAAATATGTTAGGACCGAATTTATGGCTCTGCAAAACCACCTGAAGCCAACTTCCTATAAAGCAGTTTTGCCTGCAGGATGTAGATGGCATCAGGAGTGCAGTGAATTGGAACCTGCCTCACTCATGAGCTCTGAATAAATTCAAACTATTACCGGAAGTGCCTGTGCAGCGGAGCAAACTATGGCTACGTTAGCATGTCAAAGCCAGGCATGGTGATCTTTTGCTGCCTCAAAGTAAGGTATCATCCCCCATACAATAAACACAGGTTTATTACCAACAAAAGCAAAACACAACCTAGATATTTTTATTTCTCACATGTTGAGTGTTCACACAAAGAAAGAATAAAAACTCTGATTTAAATTTGGGTTTTCACTTCAGTGAGAATTTGCTTGCAGAACCTGAGAAATCCTTCAATGTTCATTGCAGATGTTGGTTTGTAGGACCAGAAATTCAGGTCCATAATAATAGGTTTCCCTGATGCTCTATGGTTTGAGAGCCACAGCACTGAAGCAGAAATTTAGACAGTGAAATTCTGCTCCTGTTGAAGTTGGTAATGGCTTTGCCATTGATTTCCATGGGGCCAGCATCACTCTCACTCTCAGAAATAATAACCAGAATCGCCTTTTAATAACACCTGCTTTTTTTTATACAGCAATATACTGTAAGATACTGCATTAAATGTAATTGTCAAACTTTGATAGCAGGAGTCATTTGTGCTTTGAAACAAATAGAGAAGGTGGTGAGAGGAAATGCTAGTAGCCTTCTAAATTTCCCAAGCCAATCAAACTTTAAACCACGCTCTCCTTAAGAACAGTAATTACATTCTGACCCTAAAAAATGTCACTGTCCTTAATAAGCCTGCAGAGATGTCATCAAAAGGTCACCGAAAGAATGTTCCAGGATGGAGAAATCTACTGCTTAATCACTGTGAGTTGCAGGGACTCTGATCCTAACCATACAGGACCGGAACGATCTGCAGCAGCATTCACAGGCCAAAGTAAATTGGAATGGATTTGTTTTCTCCAATGATTTCCTTAATTACCTTTCAAATTAAGCCGGCCATTCAAGTGATTCTAGAAACAATCTCAAGGTCTGAATACCCCATGGCAAAACAGAAGCAAGCTCTGAGAGAGAACTGTTTGGGTGCTGGGCTTACAGGAGAGCAGCAGCGGTGGCCAGGCGTCCACCTCCCTGCAGACAGAGCCCCTTGTACCAACTACCCTGAATTTTGCAGCTGCACTCCACTGGGGTTTTAGAACTGATCAAGCAGATTCAGTATCACAGACAGTAAAGGGCAGAAATCAAAGGTTTTGGCAGAGCAACAACCTCTCCACCTGGAAAAACTGGAAGGAAGGTTCAATGCCAACTGGAGCCTCCAGGGTGCTCCAGCAGAGCTCAAACTGCCATACCCTTTCCACAGAAACATGACACCTTGTTCTCAGTACCACTGACCCCTCAGCACTGAACATTCTCCCTAAACCAACCCAAAACAGCCCAACTTAGAGGCAGGCTGCAAAAACGTAGCTTCTGAGAGCTGGAGCATTTAAGGACAGTGAAGGGCCCAGGTGTGTGTGTACATCACACCGGGAATGCCTGTCTTGTCACACTGCCAGGTGTCACATTTCTGCAATGCCAAACAATGGCTTCCTGAAAGTTAAGCAGCAAGGAAAAATAAAATTAACAAGCGAACACCTCAAGAAATAAATGGTGATGAGCCCTGCCTACGAGGGATGTTGGCCACTGAGGCCTGGCAGAGCTGGGAGACAATGCTGCCTCTGTTCCAGAATTCTTTACTCACTGTCAGTCACGTGCTGCTTCTTGTTTAAAAATGACATTACAGATTCCCCTGGCAAGAGCAGAAAATTTATTTCTCTAGACTCCCAGAGTGAAAGCCCAGCTTCTTATATGGACTCAGTTGATCCAAATACTACATGTTTCTCTCTCCTCCTTGCAAAATAATAATAATAAAAAACCAAACTCCAGCTGTAAATATGAAGATGTGCTGACGTGCAAGCCTTCCAAGGCAAGGGAAGAAACCGAAACTGGTGAATCATGAGAAAATCAGTCTTACAGGTACCAAGCATCACCAGGGGACGACACAGTGCACGTGAGCTGTGCTCCCCTACCTTGTTCCTTCAGAAGCCCTAGCCAAGTCCTGCTCTGAGAGACACAGACAGCCCTAGCAAATGCCATTTTCTAGAAAATCCAAGGAACTCAGCACAGCACCTGTAGCGCAAGTGAGAACATGCAGAAGACTGATATAAAAATGTGCTACCTTTCAGCACATGCACCCAGGAGAGACGCTGAATTATCCTGCACACAGAGCAGAAAGCATGTGGAAAAAGGATCCCAGAGACATCATGTGGGAGGGATCTCTAGTGATCCAGAATCCCACTCAGAGCAGGACCATCCAGCCCCTGGAACTCTTAACTGGATTACTCCTGTTCTTTTGTATACAGCTCTTAACAGCTTATGAAGTGCTTGGGATTGTCTGCATGGCAAAGAGTCACAGAGAACAAAACGTGTCACCTCCAGGCTTTCCTTCCTAACTTGGATAAGGAGCAAGCAAGGAGAGCGATGATCTGTCCTGTACACTGAGGAGAAAATCAGTGCCCCCTTTCAGCTCCTAATCATCAGTGAAAAGTGAATTGTGGTCCAAAGCCAATGAAATCGGCAGTCTCAGGAGAAGGTGAAAGGGCACCTCCCTGGCCGGGGCCCTGCTGATGGCACCCCTCGGGCTGTGAGGAGTCCTTTCTTCTGCACTCACAAAAGAATCCAAGCAAGTCATTTAGAAGTGCCTCAGGGCAGAGCTTGTCACTAGATCAGGTTTGCCCTGTTAAAATAATAAATGAGGTAATGCATTAAACTGCCTTCGATTTGAGGACATTTCATTCATAAACCAGAAATACCAACAGCTTTGCTACCAATTAAACTTCACAGACCGTTTAAAATGTCCCCACACCAAGCCCTGCAATAGAGCAGCGCCAACAGTGGGGATTCCATGGCACAAGACACGCTGTTTCCAAGGACGGCTCTGTAAGCTGACAACTTTCAGGTCATTAACCCGGCAGCATAAACAGAACCTATGCACCAGTACATGCATTCAGGTGGGCTCGGCCGGAGAGAAGAACTAGACACACACCGTTCTCCTTTTTGTGTGGAGTTCCCAGAAAAACTTCTATAATCAATTCTCCTTTCCCTTCTACTCATCCTCGGGATATGTGGAGCCTGGCGTTGGCTGTATTTGTGCTGCTTGCTGAAAGAACAGCAGAACATGCCAAGCGTTTAATAACAAAATTCCAGCCTTGTGACACAATCCAGTAATCCCAAGACTGGAAACTAACCTCATATTTCTACTCAGCATAAAACTCGAATGCTAACAAGAGCACCACTATTTTTATTTTGCCTGAACCTTTTCTAAAGATGTGTACCTCTCAAATTAAGGAAGTTACCCCAGATGGGGTCGAACACGGATGTGTTTCCTATGTACATACATGGCATCTACAGGTTGGTAGAATTATGACAACACAGAAAATGCTGAAATTTGTTATGCTCATCTGTGTGCTCTTACACAGAGTTGGTTGTAGCTGGATGAGCTGTTGTAGTTGCAACTGCTAGTCTCCCATTGCACTGGGACCCCTCTCGGGAGGTGGGGTCCTAGGAAAACTGTGGTTGGGAGGGAGCGTGTCCAAAACAACCTAGCATCACAACTGCGAAGTAGCGAGGCAGGAGGCTTAGCAAGTGAGGACCCCAGGTTCAGGCCAGGCCCAAATATGCGTTATAGACATATCTAAAGGCCTCATCAAGACCTCTGCAAAAGGGAGGAAATAAACTTGTCCACCTGCTGTTTCAACCACTGTTTGCCTTGATCACTTCCACCACCAGATCCCAAGCAGCTTCTCAAGAATGCAACTGTCCTGGCTTCAACACCACTCAGGCTTGCAGTACAGAAAGTGCCACCGAACACCTTGAATTCCTTTTAAAACAGCTTTTACTGTCACTAACTGCGCTGCAGATGTGAGGATGTGCCTGGCAAGGCTGTCGCGCAAGCCCATGCTGTGTCCCAGTGCAGACAGAAGAACTGCTCTTCTGTCTCAATTTACAAGTCACAAAAGTGCAGAATACCTGTGCCAGCGCAGAGCTCTGCACAGCTGCAATATGCGACACAAAACTGCACATGCAAGTATTTTTAGGGGACAATATAAATATCATTATGTTAAGCCAGCAGAAATAATTTGTGCATAGGGTACATTTATTCCCAGAAGCACAAAAGATTGATAAGCCTATTAAATAAATATTCATGTAATTGTTATGATTATCGGACTGCCACCATGCCTAAGTGTTTACCCACAGGGTTCATGCAATTTCGTGCTCTCTTGCCCTGGCACTACAGTGTTTTCTGTAAAACTTTCTTTCCATTCCTAACTGTGACAGGCATATACTGCAAAGACCATGATACGGCCGTATTCCTGTTAAGTATATACAGAAGCATCACTCAGGAAGAATCAAATTTAGCTTCGACCTTGACTAGGTCATCTTCTGTACGACAGGGAAAGACACTCGAGTGTTAGAAAGAGTCTTATGGATACACACGAACGGCCAGTATTTAACAACTACACTTACTCTGCGAAATGACACCACGTAGAACGTATCTTCCCTTCTGCGAATAGCTTCTAAAAAATCTTGGTAGCTCCTTGGAGAGGCGTAATACACTTGCAGCTCATTCCCTGAGTTCCTGCT
>NW_010403341.1:14741-24263 GCF_000710305.1 Buceros rhinoceros silvestris
CCGGCTGAAATAAAGAAGGGGGGAGTGTGATTATTTCAGACAAGAAAGTTAACTTCAGGGAGACCAAAGAGATGCCTTTAAAGATCTGCTTTCCAAAAGAACAGCAGCTCTTCATCCACTGAGAGACGCAAGAAGAACATGAAACACAAGTGAAACTTTGTGAAACCACCAGGTATTTTTCGAAAGTTCAAGGTGCTTTAAAGGTCTTGCTCCAGGAAACTTTGCCAGGCTTGAGTCTACTCATGGTTTTGAGGCTGGCAAAAACCCACTTGTGAACTGAACAGTAAAAGATGTTTCAAGTCAACCTAAGGTGTCTGAAAAATCGTGACAACTTCTGGAAATGGATTCTAGCAAATTTTAAAATGAAATGTCATTCTGAAAAAAAAACCAAACCCAAAACACTGAATAATTTTAATTTTTCTTTTTTGACTGCTAAGGATCCAAACCACTCAAATTGAAAGAAGTGCAAAGCATAAACAGAGCCATTCATTTACTGCCAAGGGACAACCCCACCTGCTCTCTCGCCCACGGTCGTTTGGGGTTTTTTTGGTGTCTCTTTGGTCAACTCAAACGATGTGCTCTTGATTTTCAGTTTAGACAGCGGAGCAAAAATAAGATATTCACAAAATTCTGCCCTATCTTTTTCACGGTTCTCATTTTACATATATCAGTCATGAGGAAAAGATAATCTGTCTAAACTATTCTAAGCAAAACCACTGGCAAGTTGTACAATCATGGTACTTATCCACTGTTTATCTTGGAAAGGTGAGGAATTTCCAGCACATACTGCTATCACGTATACTTCCCCAATCCCATTCAAAAATAACATATTTAATCAAGTTTGAAAGCTGTACTTACACAAACCATTAGGTGGACCTTCAACCAGACAGCTTAATCTTTCCCACTTTAATAGTACGCTGTATGTGCAGTATTTGTGGGGGAAAAAATTTATCAGGCGATCCCTCCCAAGCTGTCTTTGCCGACCCAGATTTTAAACGATGGTGGCTGACTTAGATTATTTTGGTATGCTTCTAAAATACACATTACCATGCACCCAAAACAAGGCACAATCTATCATCAAGTGATTTTCTTGCGCAGCAGTAAGAGTAGACCATCATTATCTCCTCTCTTACTGCTACTGCAGTCCTGTTGCAATAGAAGGACTGCAGCTGCCAAGGCAGTTACCCTGCAACAGACTGGAGGTGTAAGTCCTGGGGGATGGAGGGCAGGCAGCCCTACCCTACACATCCTCTTCAGCAGCAGTCTGCAAGTGAGGAATCAGATCACATCCTTCACACACAGGAAACTAAGATCGGAGCTAATTTGAGCTTGATTACTCATTCATAAACACACGTAGGCTCCCCAAACCACCTCTGAGATTCAGCATGGAAGTTTTTCTGTGATAAAAGGCTTCACACCCACACATTGCTCAGTAAAACACATCCTGAAAACCAAAACAGGTCCCACAGATCCGTTTGCTCGCCCACACTCAAGAAGATACAGCTAGACCGAAAAACCAGCCTTTTATAATTCTAAATCCAGCCACGGGAGAAAGTTGTTGCAAAGCACTTGGAAACCACTGGGCCTTTACAAAGCCCTCCTAGGTTCACAGTACAAGTCCATCACCAGTCCCGAATTCCAAGGGATAACAGTAATCCACTGGTATTACACTGTACTCACCTTTGGACATTTAAGAGTATCCACTATGGACTCCACGAAAACAAGGGAGGAACCTGAGCCCTGAAAACAGGTGCAAAGCTACCAGTTGTTTTAGTAGTACGGTACTACATGACAAGGAAGTATCATAATAAATTGTGTATATTAGAAGTTCTAAGGGCACTCTTACACATCACAGAGGACTAGGAGGTTGCACATAATGCTTGTTTTAAGAAGGAATGAGGCTGTGGACTCAGCGCTCTATGCACCAAGAACCACAATTGTAACAGTGCAAAATTTAGAAACAAAAATAATTGGAGAGTCCCAGCTTGGTATCTGGAGCCCTAAACACACACTTGCATAAACCCTCATCAAAATTACCTCTGAATAAAGCCACAAGGAATGAAAAGCTGGGAGGGGGAGCTGGGAGGGTTAATGGTTTTCTTTGAAATCATCTCAGATTTTGATATTTTTCCTCTGCTTTGACTCCACTGCAATACTTTTCAACCAATCAATGTTCTTTTGGAATCCGGGACCAACATGACAATGTTGGGATCATCCGTGCTGCAAAGATAAATCTAGGTCCCGGTAATGTCCTCCTGTTTGTGGACTTGGGTCACCAACAGAGGCTTTCTAGAAGGTAAAGGACTAGAGATGTCCAGAGATCCTTTACAACCTAAATGACCCTGTGGGTCTATGAGTTCATGGAGCATCTAATAGCTGGGAAGAACTGCAAGTCTGTTCTATGTTCTTCGCAGTTCCAGGACAGTCATGGCACGCAGCTGTCATGACTCACTAGTTCTGTTCATTTAAACATCTTTCACCCCAAAAAAAGAAATCTTACGTCCTTCTGAGCACAGCAGATTATTCCACACAGAGCTGCATGATATTGCAGCCTGTTTCTAATAATCCAAATCATTCATTTCTTTAAAGAGTAATGCAGGCATGTATATTAAACGGCCTTACGCCATGGCAGTTTAACTGGACAGTTCATCCAGGCTTCAGTTAAAACAAACATCCTTCATCTGTCCACAGAAATAAAAAAGCTTTTTCTTTTTTTCCTATTAGTCAAGACACATCAAGATTTGGCAGCCTGGTTTCCATAACACATGCCTGCAGCTTGCTATTTTCTCCCAGGCTGATCCTACTTCCAAAGCAGCAATGAAAATGGAACGGCCACAGCTGTCTTGCTTTCAGTGTCAACATTTCAGGTGTTGTCAAAGAAAAAAATCCACTTTACACTCCATCCTGCTTACTCCTCTTTGCCACTTCGAGGCTGAGAACCTTTTAGACACTGTCACAGAGAACCCAGGAGAGAGAATTTTTGTTTCCTTACGTCTTTCTCTCCAGTGCTTTCTATCGCCAGGGAAGAAGCACAGGACAGGTATAAGAGGGAAACAGGACTCTGGGTTATTATGTTCTAATCATCAGGGAAAATCAGGAGGTAAGGACAAACCAGGCAAATAAGATGTAATGATACTTTAACTTTGTCAAAATAATTTGGTCATAGCTATAATGGCCCTACTCTTGAAGACAGTGAGAGAAACCTTTCTCTGACCAGACTCTTTGAAACCTTTTTATGAACTACAGGTGTTCCTGCAGATATTTCCAAGACAATCCCTAAAGATTCAGATCAGGAAGGGACTCTGCAGAGTGTAGTTAAGGTTTTCTTAGGACTCACTGGCAGAAAGACTATGGAAGAGTGGGGCTGTGACACAGGGGTATCTTTAAATGTAGTTTACATTATCGGAAGCAGTTATTTGCTAAGGGGCAGAAATTTGGCCAATAAATGCAGGCAGCATCTCGCTTAAGAATTCTGACAACAAGGTGAAAACTGGCATTTTTTTTTACCAGCAGCTGGTGAAAAACTAGGTTATTAAGTAGAAAGCAATAACAAAGCAGTTGTTCTGCCTTACCTGAGTCTGGTGTCTGTGTAAGGCATGGCCATTAGCTGGGAATCTGCCTTCTCACTGAGGGAGCTCTAAAAGGGGGGGAAAACAAAAAGATAACACAAAATGAAAA
Source organism: Buceros rhinoceros silvestris (assembly GCF_000710305.1). Taxonomy (NCBI): domain Eukaryota; kingdom Metazoa; phylum Chordata; class Aves; order Bucerotiformes; family Bucerotidae; genus Buceros; species Buceros rhinoceros. The sequence continues at coordinate 18,420 of NW_010403341.1, forward strand.
CAACAAGCATTGCTTTGGCACTACATGAAACATGATGCACATCTGTAGCAGAGAGTGAGTACATACAGGGCTGAAGAGGTTCAGTGCCCTGAACAATAAATGCACATTTTCCTGCTGCTGAAACATGAATAACTGAAATGGCCAGCAACCAAGCTGGAAACACAAGAAAAGCAAGTGTTTTAATACAGACAAATTGGAAGCCACACACTCAAGAGACAAAGAAGGGAAGCTGGCACCATACTCAGTAGTTGCACATATACTGTGTCATCCAAGTGCCAGATTTACTATCAGTGATGTCAGATTTGCAGAATTCTTCTGAAGTCCCATCCACTTTGTACCACTGCCAAAATATACCACCCACAACACACCCGTGGTATCTGAAACACAAGAAGCATCATAACTGGCCCTGCTTAACTGTTCTACCATTCTCATTTGGACACCAGTGAGAAGAATCTGAAGTGTGGTATCCAGTAATTCTTCTCTTGAAAACTGTGGTATTCCCCACGTTGTTAAGTCCAATTTCTTTTAAGGCTGTTACCAGCCCTTGGTCAAATGAAAAACTTTGAAAATATATGGTCTTAATTTCACCCTCATTATTAGTGCACCTTGTAGGTGAAAGGGATTTTAAAAAATGGGAAGTATGAACACAAATCTCCTAATTCTGTAGTCTTACCAAAAATGTATCCCTCTAGCAAAAATCTGAAAAAAAAAAAATAATTAGGAATATTCCAACAAAACCAATCAGCTGTGCCCCTTAACCACCAGCCATATGCATGTGCTATAGGTTATATGTCTCTCCATTAACCAGCTGCTTACCCTTATCCTTACACAGCCTTACAGGGAAGCAATAAAAGGCATTTTTGGAAACCCTGAACTGCTAAAAATGTCAAAAACCTTTAGTCTGAATCCAAGGGCAGGAATGGAAGAACTTTGACAACATAATAACCAACCAAACCCAGTAATTTAAAATGGGAAGTGTTGGGTACCCTACTTACAGGCACCATCGCTACTTCTGTCTGTATTGACAAGCAGACACGTAAGAAAGAATATTTTGTTATGTGGTCTGAAATTACCTTCTCATTCTAGCGACTCACCAGTATAAACCTGCCTACCTGCACAACCCGTGCTTTCTGCTGTTGGTTATTTGACAGCCTTCTAGATCTTGTCCGCTCCACTTCATGCCTATGAACCCATCCTCGAAGTTCATGATTCAGCCTAGAAAAACCCACAGCGTTAACAGACGTTTCAAAGAACCGTGGCAGAATTTTTTTAATTTTAGCGTTTACCAGAGTAAGAAAATACAATGCAAGATTAAATTTATAAGGGAAGTCATAAGGAAATGTCTATAAACTATTAAGATAATTAATGTTTCAATATAAAGCAGATACAGTACTTTCTTTTGCTCAATCAACAGTAATTATGAAATTAGTGAAAGGACAACCGAAATTTAAAATCAGAAGTTGATCAGTTCAAGACAAAATATTGGATAAAAGGTCTAAAGTATGACAAATAAATTTGTGAGAAAAATGGACAAAGCAGAATGGAGATAAGGTTAGCGACACACTCGTATCTTTGGAAAAAGTGGAGCTAGGTGTTCTCTAACAGTGAATAAAGTACATCTGCAATGTCAGGTTAAGTCTGCTTGTATCAGAAGCTGAAGAGTGGGAGACCATCTTTTCTGTACTTCGGATGGAAGAGGCTTTTAGCTGGACTTGATTTCCACATTATGAGCACTGCTACATATAAAGTGATTTCTCTTTCGAGTCACAAAAAACCTCCTGGCAATCAGAAAACTGTTATTCGGTTATTGCTAAATCACCAGCGTGAAAACTGAGTGGAAGTCATTACTAAAACCATCAAAAGATAACAAAGATCCAAGTCAATCCCCTGTCTCTACGGCAGCAGACACTGGGCAGTGCAGACACTTGCAGAGGCACTGGTCACATACTGCACGAACGCGCTGAACAGGCAGTAACAGCACCCACAACTGACTGTCCAGTAGCACTCGCCCAACACACATTCATATCTAAACTCCTAATAAAAGCTTAAATGCTCAGAAAAGGTTGTTTGCTCACCTGAGTGACTCTGTCCGGTTGATCAGAGGCTGACATGGGGGTGGCGAAATATATAACAGTGGTTCTTCTGAGACTATCATCAGTGCTTTGTTATCAGATACAGAACGATCGTACCTGGAAAGAAAAACATTTATGTGTTATGAAACCCCTTAAAAACAGTTCTTCACGAACCTTTGATGAAAGCCAGAGAACAAGCACTACCATCGGCAAACCCACAAAAGTTAAAGCTGCTCCTATGGCACCTTTGAAATAGGTGAATAATGATTTCAATCAAACATCCAGTGGTCTCAGTCAAATTCCCAAAGGGGTCTGATATCACTCAACAGACAGTTGAGCATTAGCAGAGTTTGGATCTCTTTCCAAACAGGCCAGATATTGAAAGAAAATACAGCCTGTAAAATATTCCTCATAATATGTGAACTATGAGACATCTGCAGAGGCAGCTTTCTCTTTCGTTCCAGAGCTGTGTAACATTTGCAACAGAAATACTAACTTTATTAGCCACTAAAACCATGCAGATGTGAAGACCGTGAGCTATACGACAATGGGGCAGCCACAAACTCTAGCACAACTAAGTGGAGAGAATTTACACCGCCAACAGTCTCCAGAAGCTAGCTTGGCTTTGATAAAAAGTGAAAAAGGGTATGTATTTCAACTCAAAAATCCAGAGCACTTGCAGCAACAAAGCAAGGACTCTTGTGCCTTTCTCCTGGCTATCTGTACCTCTCGAGGGGTTAACTACTTCCCACCAAATAACCTGTATAAGTTCCTCTCTTGATAGCGAATCAATATAACAGTCTTAGTCCTCTTGCTTTTAACAGAGACTTGAAGCTCCTAAACCTCAAACTGCTTTCTGGAAGATCAGGTATAGGAGCTTATGAAAGCCTTATTCACATTCCCCTCCCCAGCTTTCTCTCCATCTTCACATCTGCTTTTCCTGTTTACCGCATCGAGAACTGATAAAGAAGAATATGTAGCAAAGAGCTCACATCTTGCCAAAAAAACAGGGTGGAAGAGCGAAAGGAGGAGGTACAGGCATTAGCCTATCCTCCTAAGAGAACCACTCTACTACTACATTGCCTAAGTCATGGTCTGAAATGTGCCACATAGGTCACAAAACCCTCACCATGGCTACAGCCTTAGAACCCTCTTGATTTATTGCCTTCTTTCTGCAAGGCAAAATACATTAGGGCTTTCTGCACATCTGTGCCGGGCTTTGTTCAACCAGCCAAAACACTCTACTGGAAAGGGACAGTCGGATAGGATAAATCCTGTAAAGGGAAAACATGAGCTGGATTAGCCAGACTTCAATCTGGAGACAATTATATGTTCACTTACGCACTGAATGCTGGAGATCTAGGAAGCTTGAAAGCAACTATATAATTAAATAATGGGTAAGCATAAGGATGAACTCAGAGATTTCTAAAAATGCACAGAGCTGGGTTCTTAATTGCAAATTTCCCCAGTTCTCTCTTAAGCAACTAAGAAAATAAATACTCCAGCTTGAAAAGTAAGGAGAGATAATATGACAAACACGGTAACTATGCAAACGAAAGTAAAGATGAGGGAAGAAAGCAGACAGATAAAGAACTGAAGAAGGTCGTTAAAATCTCCATGACCACATTTGTTTATGTGCCCTCTTCCACCACACTGTCCCTAACACCATACAGCATAGCCACGTGTACGCTTCTGGGTAATTCTGGAGATAAACCTTCATGTTCATTTGAAAAGCAACTTGGTGAACTTCATCAAAAAATGGAAAAAGACATGAGCTTTCAGACCAGTGTGTCTGTAAACTCAGCTGCTCTATAACAGCAGCAGTAGCACTGGCCAAAAAGGTTAGCAAATGGAAGGGCAGCGAGGTCTAAAGGCACCACTGTCCTCTGCCACTTCAAATACGTTAAAGGTTTTCATCTGACCTATTACTCTTCTCGGGAATGATGACCCCAGGTATTTTCTGAGCTGTGCTGGACTCCTGGCTAGCTGAGAACTCCAGAAGATTTCTGGTCCGGTGGCTGGAACTCACAGTGGAATCAGCTCCATTGGGATCCTTTTCGAATACACTGGAAGACATAACAACCACAGCAAAACATATGACGTACATAAAGGGTCTGCAAGACGCCTTACTGTCAGGAGCTAAATACTCAGGTAGGTAAGCTCCCCGCTGCTGCTACGTTACATCAATATGGTTCACGTCACATTTAGTGTAAAAACACAGTATCTTGTGTCATTATATCGCTGTTATTCAAAGCATTAGTAGACACAAACAATTATGTTTTCTTCTTCAGTTTTAATTGTTCAAGGGAGTTTGATGCTCCGGTTTTCATGTTTCCCCACAAGCTTCACCTGATGAAACTGAGATCAATCTGTCTGTAACCTAAACCTGCAGGCATAAGAAAATTACCTAGAGTCAAATAAAAGTACCCCTGAACTTTAACTTTCATCAGCCTCAAAGCACAACTGACACAGTTTATATTAATACAATATGGAAGGAAAACAGCTACCAAATTCCGTGCAGCTGCAAGCCTGGAATATTACACCAGGCATCCAACAAAACTGTACACAGACTTACGTATGTTCCATGCTACTTGGCTTTAGAAACGCTGGCAGGGCTGACTAACCTATCTAGGCAGCAGCACTGGGCCACCTCCCAGGATACCCTGCCCTGGTCTGTGCGTGCACCGACTGAAGGATCTTCCCCTGGGGGCTGCTCAGCCAGCCAGCCCTGCAGCACAGGCATGTCTGCGCTGCTCGCCACGCAAAGCAACGTGGCAGCATTTCACATGTGAGCTGGAAAAACGACAAGTGCTACATGAGAAGGGCGATTTACAAGTGAGAAGTCTTGAGAGGAGAGAAGCAGTAGTTCAAGATATCCTCTCCAGAGGCTAGCTTTACTCTTGAGAACATGGTCGCCTTCTGAAATATTTACAAAATCGAGTCCTATCCTTCTCAGCTGACAACAGCTGAGCATCACCAGCAGCAACACAGCAAAAACACAGGAGTACAACAAGAGAGCCCAGCATGTCGATGAGACCTTTGCCACGCATGTCAACCACAGCCTAGAGAGTGCATCTCAGTCCATGCCCCAAGCTCTCCTGTACAGCAGGGCATAAACTCTGCAGGGGAAGATCTTATGTTCCTATTTGTTACATGGCATCACTTTGCAGCAGGCAATGAATACAAATGGTAATAACAGAGAAAGGCAAGAACTAGCAAGGGGGGAGGATTAAATATTCTACAACTAAGAGAAGGCACATGGACTGTGTGCCTAGCAATCCCCTCTCTTTAGCCAACACCTCCGTGCTCCTGTCAGCAGTAACCCAGGTCTCCCCCTGAGTAATTGTGTCACATTCTGCAGAACCGCCAGAGCAATCCCCGATCCAGGCTGGCGTACCCTGGACTGCCTCCTCTCTTTCAGGTTTCCAGGCAGGAGCACAGAATCAGGGCAGCAGAAATGCCACGGGGTCTGTTCTCACTAGCGACAGCAAGCAGAAAAGTACTTGCAGTTTCTTTACTGCATCCAAATGTCTCATTGCTCCTACTGCATAGCATGGAAAGCTGGATTCCACGGATTCCATTCACAGCCTCATAGATCAGGCAACATCAGGCTATCCAATTTTACAGAAACAACCTCCACTATCTACTATATTTTATGAGATCATGTTTCTTTTCTTCCAAGGAAAGCATCAGCACAGCTGGCAGCATCTCAAGCCCCAGAACAAGAGCTCGAAACTAAGGCTGATGCACATGTTCCTGAAAATGTCCCTAT